>NW_025935497.1:0-456 GCF_000764305.2 Hyalella azteca | reverse complement strand
GTTTGTAGATAAGCCAGTTATAAATGAAATGACATAAGATGGCGCATCCTAAAATTTGCCAAGCAAATTTTATATTGAAGTATGCAGTAAGGTATACAGAAACAATCATTCATTCGAACGCTCAACTTCCTGAATAGCATTCACTTTTGGAAAATTTTGAGAAGTAAGGTTTCGTTCGTTCAAAGTAGTTCAATTAAAATATGCTCCGATTCAAGAATTATTCATAGAAGAGGAACCTGATTACATTTTTTAAATCTATTTTGCGGACATTATAAATGGTAATCCGTGATTAATGTTTGGATTTAAAAAAATCTACACTTGAAGAAAGCGAAGCAATTACGATTACAATTTCAACAAGATATGATTTAATCAGAGTTGATAAGTTATAAACCAATCAACATTATTATTTTTTCTGCAATAACATTCCTAATTACCACCGTACCAACAGAAACAAAG
>NW_025935496.1:0-442 GCF_000764305.2 Hyalella azteca | reverse complement strand
TTGTAATCGTCCAATTTCGATTTACAAAGTCCTCTTGAATAGAATGCCTGATATTTTTCGTTATTATTTGGGTTGAGCTCAATTACCTTAGTGAAATCTTGAATGGCTTTTGATAATTCGTTGAGTTTGGCTCTAATTATTCCCCTTTGCAAATATGAATAGGCATCCTCTGGTGCGATTTCTATAGCACGGTTGAAGTCCTGCAAAGCCGAACGGTTATCGTCTTGATAGCTTTTGCTCAAACCTCTATAAAGATAAGACAATGCGTCTCTTGGGCTAAGGTCTATCGCCTTGTCGAAATCCAAAATGGCTCCTCTGTTATCTTTCAGGGCCTGTTTGGCCAATCCCCTGTTGAAGTAGCTGAGGTGATTTTCAGGGTTCATACTGATGGCCGTACTGAATGCCGACAGAGCTCCTATGTAATCGCCTCCTTTGCTTTTAC
>NW_025935495.1:0-791 GCF_000764305.2 Hyalella azteca | reverse complement strand
TCTTCTAGTCTACCAAGTAATACTTCTAGCCTACCAAGTCCCTCTTCCAGTCTGCCTAGTCATTCTTCTAGTCTGCCTAGTCATTCTTCTAGTCTGCCTAGTCATTCTTCTAGCCTACCAAGTCATTCTTCTAGCCTACCTAGTCATTCTTCTAGTCTACCAAGTCATTCTTCTAGTCTACCAAGTAACTCTTCCAGTCTGCCTAGTCATTCTTCTAGTCTGCCGAGTCATTCTTCTTGTCTGCCTAGTCATTCTTCTAGCCTACCAAGTCATTCTTCTAGCCTACCTAGTCATTCTTCTAGTCTACCTAGTCATTCTTGTAGTCTACCAAGTCATTCTTCTAGTCTACCAAGTCATTCTTCTAGTCTACCAGGTCATTATTCTAGTCTACCAAGTCATTCTTCTAGCCTACCAAGTCATTCTTCTAGTCTACCAAATCATTCTTCTAGTCTACCAGGTCATTCTCCTAGTCTACCAAGTCATTCTTCTAGTCTACCAGGTCATTATTCTAGTCTACCAAGTCATTCTTCTAGCCTACCAAGTCATTCTTCTAGTCTACCAAATCATTCTTCTAGTCTACCAGGTCATTCTCCTAGTCTACCAAGTCATTCTTCTAACCTACCAAGTCACTCTTCTAGTCTACCAAGTTATTCTTCTAGCCTACCTAGTCATTCTTCTAGTCTGCTAGTCATTCTTCTAGTTTATCTATCAGACCTCAAAAAATATCTCGCCGGCGCTGGCAGTCGTCTGAGACTTGCCGAAGATTCGATGGAAGATTGAACTTGAGTTAC
>NW_025935494.1:0-1714 GCF_000764305.2 Hyalella azteca | reverse complement strand
TTTCAGGTCGTTCGTACTTCTGCTCGTTTCAGTTTAATTAAAATGTTTGAAGAGTTAAAACGGCTTCTTAGTTAATTATAATGTTATGTACTCATTCTAATAATCCATGACTGCCTCACCAAATATATGACTTTCAAACAGAATCAGTTTTATTCCTTAAAAAACGAGTAGCCAGACAGTAAACATTAGTGGGCAGGCAGTAAATTACTTTTCATCGCGGTTCTTTTTCTGTGCGATTGGCACTAAAAACATGACGATGTGAGGATTGTGGCGTGTGAGGTGAAGCAATTTGGTGCATAGCATTTACTGCTGAAGATGATCGAACGCTGATTGTTCAACTCATTAACAAGCGATCGCTGACACGGAAGGCCCCATTTCTTGGTACGTTCGATGGTACTGAGCAGATGGACTCACGTCTAGATCAGTGACTATGCATCATTGCCACTAACCAGCTGCCATTAACACTGGCCAGCTGTCATTACCACTGGCCACTAGCCTTAACACCGACACTTCTTTTATGATGGTTCGTGTGTTATTAGAGGCGCTCAAATAGTGCATGTGTATAGAGGTGCTCAGATAGTGCATATGTCATTAGAGGTGCTAGATGGTGCGTGTGTAATGTACGATGTTTTTTAATGTGCTTTTTTAATTGAATGATTCATGAATAAAAAAAATTATGAAAAGAGATTCCTCAAGCAAATAATTAATAATGATATCTCATTATATTCTTGAAAAGGTTCCTTAAAATAAAATCGGTTCAACTAAATTCCTCACGGTGGTTAATTGCATCGCCCACAAATTTTACACTCTCATTAATTTCTGAAACTTTTAAGATCCACTCTCGTGAAGCGTCAATTTGTTTCCTTAACTTCAGCTGTCAATAAATTGAGGGTGCGGTGGCCGCTATGGCTTTGATGCTTGGCGGTCCCCAACGGACACGAGACCGGACCTGCCTTACCAATACGGGACCGGGGCTTCCTTTCAAACACATGACCGTGACCTACCCTACCGACACGAGACCGAGACCTACCCTAACAACACGAGACTGGAATCTTCATTAGCAACACGGGACTGGGACCTCCCATAACCTTACGGGACCTTAACCTCTCTTCGGATCCGGGACCGAGACTTTAGTAAATTCACTACTTTAAATAAATTTTTAATCCTCTTCACATCAAAAACATTGCGGCAACTTTTTCGTGAAAAATTGATGAAAGCTTTGCTTGGGTGATGACAGACAGATATAATTCTTGCAACTCATTTACCCCAGCTGCGTTTCTGTTTAAATGTTTTGACCAAATAAAAAACATAAACTATTATTTAATAAATAAAAGCTTTCAAGCGTATAATTTCTCACTAAATATTTTTTGCCTGTCTCACACAACTCATTTTAATAATAAAATAAACAAAAACTTATTTCCGGGTGAGGAACTCCTGCTGGAAAAGTCCCACTAAACTCTGCCTCGCTTAATGTATTCGCTAAATTAAAACTTGTTGGCCTCGATAATTGACTCGTAGATGGTTTTTTGGTCATGCCAAAGTGTGAATTGAGTTCCTAAAAAAGCGTTTATGCTCATTCTTGTAATCGGAAAATGCTGAAAATTTAACATTTATTATATATCGTAAAACAGATATTTTAAATACCGGGCTATTAAATAAATATTAACGATAAATAACCTGTTTTATTAGTATCAGCAAACGATTTTTTTAATAA
>NW_025935493.1:0-1274 GCF_000764305.2 Hyalella azteca | reverse complement strand
AAGTCATATGGAACAGTCGTCCAATTAAGTCATATGGAGAATTCATCCAACCATCAAATTGATTAACTATTATTAAAATTAATTTGCGAAATCCTACAATTGAGTAGCTTTAGAAATTTAATAAGAAAAATTCAACAAGAAATTCGATAAGGGAAAGGGAAATTCGGTAAGAAAAATTCAAAAAGAGAAATTCAATAAGAAAAATTCAAAAAGAGAAATTCAACAAGAAAAATTCAAAAAGAGAAATTCAACAAGAAAAAATCATTAAAAGAAATTCAATAAGGGAAATTCAACAAGAAATTCACTTAGAGAAATTAAACAAAAGATATTCAACCTGAAAAATTTAACAAAAGAAATTCAACAAGAAAAATTCAACAAGAAAAGTTCGACGAGGTAAATTCAACAAAAAAAATTCACCTAGAGAAATTCAACAAAAGATATTGAATTTTTTCCACAAAAAATTGAATAATAATAAAAAGAAAGTAATAGCGGCAATGAACATGCAGTGCGAGGTAGCATTCACCGTGAATGTTGCCGTGAATTTTCTGTGGATAAAATTCAGCGATAGAGAATTTTCTCGCTTAAAATTCGACGATTTTTTTCGCTTTTTGACGAAATTTTTTTGCGTAAAATGCTTTACGATTTTTTTCGCTTTTTGACGAATTTTTTTTTTTTTTGCGTAAAATGCGCACGGTTTGGATGCGTCATGCAGATGTAGACGCATGAATGTACGTCCGTGAATGTCTTCATTCATCTATATTCTGTGAATGATGAATAGAAATGCGCGCGCCACCACGCCGACACAGACATATTTTATCACAAATTCGCGCAAAAATATTAAGTATTTATATAATATAGAAAAAAAATTATTTCAAAAATCGATTATTTTGTAAAAAAAATTCAACGAAATCTAATGATTTTTGGACACGATTTTTTAAATATAGCTTGAAAATTTTCATTAATATTTGAATTTGTTGAATTGGGATTTTGAATTTATCGATAAAAAGCGTCATTAATTTCAAATGTTTTTAATTAATTTTAATTAAAACCAAAAATTTCAACTCAGGACTAAAAAAAATATTTATCACAAATAGTCGAAAAAAAATATTTATAAAATATATATAGAAAATGATTTCGAAAAATCGATTATTTTGTAAAAAAATTCAACGAAATCTAATGTATTGGGAATGATAGTAATACAAAAGCTATCGAGATTTTGCCGTATTATTAATTCAAGAATTTACACTAAAAAATGATCATTGATAGAAGGAATT
>NW_025935492.1:0-612 GCF_000764305.2 Hyalella azteca | reverse complement strand
TCCATTTATAAACTGAGTTTATCTGAAGCTAGCGACGTCAGCGCAGCCATGCAAGCGTGTAAAGCTGTACGGCTGAATGATTTCAAACCGCAGGTAGGAATAGCATTATGAACAGATCTCCTGAATGATTTAAAAGCGCAGGTAGGAATATCATTATTAACAGATCTCTACTGAATGATTTCAAAACGCAGGTAGGAAAATCATTATGAACTGATCTGCTGAATGATTTCAAACGCAGGTAGGAATATCATTATAAACAGATCTGCTGAATGATTAAAAACTGCAGGTAGATATATCATTATTAACAAAACTGATTAATGATTTCAAACGCAGGTAGGAATATCATTATTATCAGATCTGCTGAATGATTTAAAACTGCAGGTAGGAATATCACTATATGAACTGATCTGCTGAATGATTTTAACCGCAGGTAAGAATATCATTATGAACAGATCTGCTGAATGATTTTAAAGCGCAGGTAGGAATATCATTATGAACTGATCTGCAGAATGACTATAAAGCGCAGGTAGAAATATCATTATAAACAGATCTGCTGAATGATTTCAAACCGCAGGTAGGAATATCATTATAAACAGATCTGCTGAATGATTT
>NW_025935491.1:0-74089 GCF_000764305.2 Hyalella azteca | reverse complement strand
GTCTCGTCTCGTCTCGGATTAAAAAAAATACCAAACGCAGGAGTCTAGGCCACGCCCATGATTATGTAGAAAATTTTTCAGCTGCAGTCTCTTGCTGAGTTCGTATCAGTTGCATCAGGTCTCCCTAATGAGAATGGCTGCTAGGTTATTATATAGTGAATAATTTTAGTGGATTCCTCGGTCGCTAGTGCATATGACGCTGTTCGTTGTTCTGGCGGAGATCAGGGCCCATACTTTCAAAAAAAGTTTAGAGATCGTAAGTTCATCAGCCAATCATTAACGACCTTTCAAGAAAAATCCACCAATCATAGACGAGAAAAGAGAGCGTATAATTAAGTACTTACGATTACTTAGCGAATTTTGGAAGTATTGCCCCTGCTTAGAGAAGGCCGTCGCCAGGCAGCGACCGTCGAGGCACTCGTGTTGACTGCCGTCTCGGTCAATAATATTTATATTGAAAGCAAGTTTTGAGTGGTTTTGTAAATGTATTATATTTCTAAATGTATTTTTTATCATACAAATTTTCTGAACGCGTCAATTCTTGATCATATTAGTGAACGACACATTTTCCAATTTCAAGCAGCAAATGAACTGAACAAACGTCGTTGCACCGATTTCGTTTAACTTTGATTAAGTCTAATTTTTATGAGTCGCTTACTTTGATGCGCTAGAGAATATTGCTAAACAAATTGAGAGCTGAATTGGGAGCTGTATCTTGATATTTTATAATCAAAATATTATTGCGGCTCGTTCCCGCCCCAACCCAACTCAGATTGCAATGCAAGGAAAAGTGGAGATATCCTAAATAAAAACGAAAAAAACAATAGATTTGAAACTGAATTTTTTGAAAACTTTCTGCCGCTTAAATGCTTGAGGGATGTTGATTTTCTGATCGGACTATTCCTGATCAAACAATTCCCATGTTTTGTTGACAATTCATCCAAATGAGATGAAAGGTAAACCTGTGTTCGATAGATTTTCGCATAAAATCCCGGCATAATCATGCCACGTTCATTATTATAAAACTTATTCCTGAGATTTAATGGGGAAGGACGATCAATTGAAACAATTTAACAAGTTAGCTAATAGTCTTCCGCGAGTCACCTTTATTTTCTGCATTTACGTAACGTTTATTTACGAGTTTTATGTTGAAAACAAATTAGTTAAGAAGCTGAACGCAACGTGCGCGCGACGTGCCGTGTAGCACGCGACGCCACGCGGTGACACCTGCTGATATAAATATTTATTTCACTCATGAAATATTTATGGGTTGTATCTTTCTTATTTTTCTGTAATATTATTTGGGAGCTGTATTTTAAGTTGCAGGTTCAGTCAAGTATCCGAAAAAGCTTGGATACGCAGCTTCTTGATTTTTATTGTATAGGCGCACAGTTTTGAAGCAGAAGGCGCGTTAAATTTTACTGTAGCTTCTATCCCGAAGCTGTAGCAGTAGGCTTGTTTGAGTATTTTATTCTTTATTTTATTCTTTATTCTTTCACACACAGAAGCAACACAGCACGACTCAATAGAAAGAGAAAAATAAACATGCTATTTAGAAATAAATGCTTCCAGGTGAAAGGCCTATACAAGCTATAAAAATGCTTCGCAGGCGTAATAGGTGACGAGTATGAACATAATAGTGTCAACAAGTACAAAAAAAATAATACAAATATTACATTCTAAAGTAAAGGCAGTACATAAATAAATTGTCACAAGAAAAAAAACTATAAGATAAACAACGTTAAATTAATATTGAGCAAGAATATGATCACGAAATTTTGTCTTTAAAATGGATTTGGAACAGTTTATTCTGAGGTCATCAGGCAGTTCATTAAAATGTTTTACACAATTAAAAACAGTACCATTTTTCTCTATTTCTAAACGGACCGGTGGAAGGTTGAGACGAACGCCTCTGGTATCATGGAATTGATGAGGAACAAGAGGAGCAAAAAAACTTTCAAAAAGACGCTGATCATGAAAAAGTGCCCTATTCATAAACTGTAAAGCTTAAATTTGTACATGTCGTCGAATTTCAGGATTTTTTACTGTCTATATAATTCATTAGTACGAATCAATGGTACATAGTTAACATATCGAACCCTAAGGATTGACCGCAATGTCCTGTTCATCAACGTGATAACTGTTTTTTTTTTGTACAGATAGGCACTCCACCCCATATTACAAGGGTATTAGAAAATTTAGATAAAAACAACGAATAGAAGAGCGTTCTTGACGAGGAGAAAGGCAAGACACTTGATAGAGCATGAAACACTCCATGGGCTTTGCTAAGTCCCTGGCAAACGGAAGTAATATGTTTTTTTAAAAGACATTTTATTGTCAAGGATTAAGCCTAAATAACGAAAATCGTCAACCCATTCTAAAATTGATCCATTAAAAGTGATGTTCCGAGGGGCGACAACAGGTCTAGACGTAAAAAGCATCAGTTTAGTTTTATCGGTGTGTGCCACTAACTTATTTACTAACAGCCATCTTGACAAGTCTGCTGACATTCGAAATGCTATCACACGCTTCATCGTAGGTACCTTTCGAGATATAAAAAACGGCATCATCAGCAAAAAGCTTGCAGTTCGCATTAAAAGAAGAGGCGATATCATTTATGAAAATATTAAAAAGAAGAGGCCCCAGAACAGAGCCCTGAGGTACTCCAATCGTGATTGGTCTTGAGGGCGATTTGTACTCGCACAATGAAACATATTGTTCCCTATTGGTTAGATATGACTTTATCAATGCATAAAACGGCCCTCTAATGCCATAACGGTAGAGTTTGTTCAAGAGAATTTGATGGTTCACGCAATCAAAGGCCTTTTGCAGGTCAAGAAAAAGAGCAATACAGTAATTTTTTGCATGGAATTCCTTAAGTAAATCTTGGACTAAGTAAAATATAGCCATTGTAGTGTTGGTGCCCTTACGGAATCCAAATTGACTATCAGATATTAAAGAAAATTTGTCAAGGAAATTCGTAAGTCTAGACTGAAGAATTTTTTCAAAAATCTTATTAATGAAGGGCATGGTAGATATGGGTCGATAGTTGCATACGTTACTTGAGTTGCCAGACTTAAAAACCGGTATGACGCGAGCATGCTTCAGTACATTAGGATAAATTCCAGTAGACATACACAAATTAAAGATATGAGCTAAAACAGGCGCTATAATATCGGCAACCTCGTACAATACTCGTGGCGGAATATCTTCAACGTGAAGCCTCTTGCCTTTGCACAATCGTAACAAGCTCATTACCTCAGATGCAGAGGTAGGAGATAAGAAGCATGACGGTCACAGAACGGAACACCAAAAGTCGAATTACCCTGCACCGAACCTAGATCTTTAGTTATGTCATTCGCGACGGAGATAAAATATTCACTAAATTCAATGGTTAGTTCAGAATCAGGCATTAACTTGTTACTTTTGTACAATTCAATCTTTTTGCGCACAAGATTCCTTGCAAGAAGAGAATTAACAGTATTCCATAAGGCCCTCGAGTCGTTAGAGTCTTGCTGGTTGATAGAACATAGATTAAGAGGATTGTACAGGTTTATATTAAAATCACCGCAAAGGACTACTTTACTGGTCCTCTCAAGTTTTGATAGCACCTCCAATGAGAAAAGTTCATTGAAACTTAAAACGCTTTGAGAAGGAGGTTGGTACACACAAAAAAGAGAGATAATCTCCCTATCTTGATAATCTCCCTATCAGTGCTCCTAACAGAATCTTGGTAATCCCTACCAGTATCTTGATAATCTAACAGTATCTTGATAATCTAAAATTGGGCGACATCCTTCGTCAAAATTTGTACGCTATTGGCCGACATGCAAGCTTTATTGCTGAACTGGGTAGCGACATGAAATACTTTCCCGTAGAAACGTGCATTTTGCGTCTAGAATTACACACAGGAGCTATGTTATGAACATTTGTATAGTCATCCGAATAATTCAATCGATCGTCAAAATCAAATTCCTTGTACCTGATAGGTCATGTAAAAAAATTATTTTCTTTACACATCCCTTAAATATGTTCTGCTAGAAGGAAGTTGATCTCACATACCTTTTAACGTCATTGGAAAAAAATGATAACAATATTTATAATAAAAATTTGATAATTATACGTATTACATCTATTTTAGCAGGTTAGTCAGGTGTTGCTCAGGATCCTTAAATTCTGCAATTTTAAAATTCCGTTAACACAAATCCTTTCAATGCAATAATGACGTTAATATATAATAATTGAAGAAAGGCTCTTGAAAACACAAATTTCACATAGAACATAACATTCGACGTTAAAAATGAGAATACACGCACTTCGTCGCGTCTTTTAAATTAAAAATGCTGTTATGTACCAAATTACCAATCAATTTTCAATTTCTGGTCATATCCTTTCTCACTTTATTTTATATACTAACCCTATTTTATATTTTCCCCCAAATAATATATTTTCAGGTCATGACAATATCAAAACACGAAAATTATCGCAGACACGCACGTGCTGGAACAACCGCTATGTACTTGCGCGATTAGAATCAAACAGGCACTAAAAGACACAAAATTTTAAAAATATTTGCAGAAGATAAATATTATATATTAATGATACAATACAAAATATTCAATAACTACTGGAACAGGGAAATTATGATTAAGAGGGGAAAATATTCGCTTAGTCCACTCTCACGCTACACACACGTTTAAACTAAAGCTTCAGCTAACATTATGTATATGTTTTCATTACGCAAGCTTGATCTTAACTAGGCCATAGCTTACTTTAGGCTGGTCATTGGCCACCTATGAGCCGCCTATTATTCCCAACTTAGTAGTACAAGGAAATAAAATCTCAACAGGCGGGCCTTGAGTGCACAGTTCCAGTAATTCTCAGCCTAGAACTCCTCGAGCAGCAATAAAGCTTGCCGGGTCCTGAGATGGTCTTGTTGTGCATGGTGGTGGCCAGAGCTCGGCTTTAGCAAAAGTTAAGGAAATCCCCAGAAGATGGATTGCGTTCTTCGTACCCTATACGGGGATACACTGCAACGGGTAAATACCTTGCATCGTGAAAAAAACTTCTACTTCTCACTATTAAAAAATTTAGAATGTTTCGAAACAACTTTCAAGAATTCAAACAGGCACACTAACGTCAATTTTTGAGAGGCCACGTACCTCCAAACTAAAGCTGGATAAGAATGTAATGCTTCCGAAATTGTGAGATAAACCTCCAGTAGACACTATTCGTCAACGACACCAGATAGACTTTGTTTAGTCGAAAATTTTCTTTTACGTCATAATCCTGATTTTCTGAATCTTTCTTAGGAATAAAACATTTTTTGGGTCTTTTTTGTCATTGAAGTGGCCAGCAATTCAGTGGACTTGATCCTAGATTTATTTGTTTTCAAATTCATCTCTTTTCTCAATCAATTGGAAAGTAACCTATATGATACCTCGAACTCTTTATAGTTTAGTCTTTCTAAAACACCTATTTCCGGACCTAGCGGAATGCAATAAAGGAATAGTCGCTCCGTTGCTATTCAGGAACCATGAATTAGAGTGAATCTAATCAGAGTTGATGTGAGGGTCTCTTCAAATTTCGGTTGCTTCGTGGAGCTCTTTGAGGTCGCTGGAATTTTAGACAGTTTAATTGATCTATTACTGCGGGGGTTTAAGTTGCAACAAAAATTTGAACCAATGGAATGAGTAATTAAAGGACCCCGCGTTACCGACAAAATTCTGAATTAAGCTCATGGCTGGCTTCGACATGAAGCATTCATTACCTTGCCGCTAAACATCAAAGATCAGTTCCGGGTACATTGAAAGCTGCCATTTGTTTTAATCAACTCTGCTACTGATATCTATAATATATGGCCGGTGAAAGCTCTGAATTATTTCGATGCACATGTTTATCAGGCTAGGATTAGATTAGATTGCTTATGATTACATTTATTAGGTTGTGATTAGGATTTGCTGAATTCGAACAATTCGTAGCATTAAACCGAGTTCAGATCTCGAATTTGCTGCGAAAAGTAGTTAATATAGTTAATTATCGACAATCATATTCTATCTATTCCATCGGCATTGTAGTTTATGAGAGTTTGAAGAATATTGTTATTTGAGAACAATTTACAACGAATATATTTTTTGGCTGTGGAATCTGTTTAGCTGAACTTTTTCAGAATTCGATCAAAAATTTTTAATGAATAAAAACGTCATATAATTTATTCTAAATGACTAGATTATCCGCAGTTTGTGCGCATTCCGCGTTTCACACGCTCACTCAATTAGTTATTTGTGTAGCTCTGCAAATATTGGCTCATTACTCTCAGTCTTGACTCCTGTCCTGTGAGGTATATGGAGTCGAGAGCTTGAATCAAGGTACAAGGTATTATTAAGTTGTGTACTGTTGGCTATTGCTATGTACTTATATGTTCTTACCATACAAAATAGTTTCAACCTGTGGCGTTTCTACCTTGTGTTCCTATTTGTCTATCGTACACAACTTTTTCACTATTTATTGTAAAAAGTTCCATTTTCCACTTGTATGAATTACGCCTCAAAGGCAGTAACGTGAAGATCTGTGCTAGTTGTAACCAACTACATATAGGCGGGAAATCACTGGTCACGGCTGGTCGGATATTAAGATTGACAATTAATTGATATCAATACTGAAAGGAATAAAAATCCTCTGCTGATAGCTTTTACATCCGGGAAAAGATATAATAAGTGAAGTCTCATTCCTACCTGTTAATTATTTCTTACATTTTACTATGGTAAAATATTATGAGTATCTCTTATATGGTAATTTTATTCAATTTTATTAATTTATTTATTATTCAACATTTTTATTCATGTTATCAACATGAAAATTATTCATGCCAGAAGCGTCACTAGTTCTCAAGGTCAGAGTGGCTATGAGCCTCCTACGATTTAATATCATATTCAAGTTATAATGACTGATTGCATGACTATTTTATGAACTTATACTCTGGCCACGTTATATTAAATCTTTAGCCACTCTTTGGTTAAAAAAATTAAAAATGAACTGAAAATTTTCAGATCACTCAGAAGTATTTTTGGGGGCTAAAGCCTCCTTAAAATAGGCCTAATGATGCCACCGTTCATTAATTTGGAATTGGTTTTGCAGAGTTTCAGGTACTGCGTGATGAGATGCATGAAATAACTTATGACTGTGTGTTGATGAATGAAGACGCTCATCGATAATACTTACAGCATATCAAATTTTAATTCCGATTCATACTATGAATAAATAGGCTGGGTGAAGCATTTTCTTACCAACTGGTTTCAGCCAAATAAATTAACCGTTTTTTTGCACCAGTGAGTGGGCTTAGCCAAATTGAGATGGTAAGGCTTTGACAATGAATAAAGTAAGGCGTTACGTGGGATTGACTTGAATAACCCTCAAGTTAAATATGTTGTTAATAGGGTTTGTTATATTCAGATAACCGTGGAATAAAAGCTTTGTTTGAGTTTGAGAATAAAGATTTAATGTTTCGACATGTATTGATTGACAGTTTTCAATCAATACACATTCCACCGTTATATATATACTGGTACCTACTTTGTTTTCAGTGGGAATTTGATTGAGTCCGGAGATGTTAATCATTTTGAGTTCAAGCATTATAAGAATTCGGGGATTGCCTAGGCTTCGGCCGAATATTTGCTACACTAGGCGAAAAATTATTCTGGGTCTGCTTGACCAACTGATCGAAATCAGTTTCTGGTCAGAATCACTTTTTCGACTTCATAGTAGCCTGAGAGTATTACAAGGGTTGGCCGTGCTGAGTTATACCGAGCTTGCCAGCTGCCCAGAGGCTGCCCTTTGAACCCTGAGCCAAAGCTGATAAAGAAAAAATGATTTAGGTGCTCCCCGAATCCTAGACGGCCCATAATTCAGAGTCGGGCACGCATCAAAATTTTGTTAAGGAGATTTAAAATCGAAAGAACGATATTGAATATGGGCTGTTGAGAATAACTTGTCAATCACTGATGATACTTACAGTCTTGAATAAGTTGCGACCTTCCTAATGGACAGAGACTTTGTTAATGTTATCAAGCATCAAATCAAAGCTTGACTGAACAAAAACTAGTGAGAAAGACGCGCTCGGGGAATGATTGCCATATCCATCACATTTTACTAACTCTACCACTGTTTGTCACTTGCCTTCTCGACTACTGCATCATTTGGATTTACTAAGGTTGGAATAAAGAGCGAATTCTCAAATTCAGTTGCAATTAAAACAATTTTTCAGGCGCGGCAGGAAAGGATTGCCCGTAGAGGAAACGGTGCTCGTGATTACAGATGTTTTAATGTGAAATTTTCCAATCATGGGCTTATTTTAGTTGTAATCTTCATTATTAGACATTACTAATGAGTAAAACATATGATTATATTGCATATTTACGACAGCATAATTCGTTGTTACTTTAGTGCTCAGTGTCAAATAAGTAATTGGGTAAAATATACGGCAATAGAAGATCATGTAACCTGAAATTCTCGAGCAATTATGAGGTCAAAAATTATTATTTTTTATTATTTATATTGAGCAAATTTGAAAAGTTATTCAGTTTTAATAAATTGCGAATTTTGCCAAATTGCAGCCAAATTTTCTGGTTTCAATTAAATTTTTTCACCCTATGTTGGATTATACCGTACAATATTTCATTATCGTCACAAACTACCCATACACGAGGACATAATGTTAGTGCACGGGAGTTGGGTGGAGATTAATTTAAAATCAGATTTAATTTTAAAAGAAGTCGAATGAAATTCAAATTTCAGGAGTTTAATTGAGGTTAACTTGTAATGAAATATTCCGACGGAGTCTTAATTATAGCCAAACACCAATGATTGATTGACGACCTACCCACGTTGCACGTCCTCAGTATCTTTAATTAAGACTGTCAACTTCTAATTGACTTTCGATGCTGCTACCACAGTCCATCACCCTGGAATTTTAAAAAGTAGCCAGTAAAATTACCAATGTGCATCAACGTAGCTACTTCCATTGAGCAAAGTCATTAAAAAGCGTCAGAGGAGAATAATTCAGTCTACGGAGCACACGCAGAAGCTTTCAGAGCCGCGGTCTATTCACACGCTCGCCGCCAGAGTGCCAAGCCTGATTTCTAAGTCAGATAACGCAAGGAAAAATTCGCCTGAGTAATATGACGAAGCGCGTCCACATTGCGGAGCGCGCCTTCCTTATGCCTGCGATAATTAAATAAACTGCGAGCGCGACAACAAACGAGGCTCTGATAAATTCCTGTGCCGTATATTCTAGGCCGTAGTGTGGATCAGACGCCCGGGCCAACTTCAGTAGCAATTGGCTTTATATCAAGAATATATTGGGAAAATTCTTAACAGACACATAAATTGAAACTCTTTCAGGAAAATTAAGTGTATTCATTACGATAAAGTTTTGGGCGTATTTTTACCATTCCTTATTTATAAATGAGAGAGAACCGCGGCGAGTTTTTCCTGTACGATTATTAACAGTTCAAAATGAGGTGATTTCTTTGTCTTCCACGTCAGTTGTGTAGTGAGGGGAATATTTAGCATCTGCGATATTAGAGGACAACTGCTAAATATTAAGCGTTAAGTACTACTCCTCGGGAAGAACCCTGAACAGCAAGATTATAATAGGAGAAGACATGGATGTAACTACAGAGTAAGGATTGAAAAGTCTAGCTTGGAAAAAGATTTGGGAGTTTATGCAACATGGAGTTGAAACACAATTTAGTAAATCCAATAAACTTCTGGAAGTGATCGGGCGCTCTAACGAGTTCTTAGATGCAGAAGCGAAGAAGCAGTTGCTTGTCGCTGTCATGCGCCTAAACCTAGAGTTTTTAAACGTCGTGTGTTCACTATAACTTGAAAAGGACAACAATTTAGTAGAGAGTGTTCAAAGGCGTGCAATAACGATAATTTAAGGCTTGATGGGCAAGCAGGGTGGTCCAGTGGTCAAAGTTCAGAGTACCGAGATTGGAGCAGAGAGGCGCGGGTTCGATCCCAGCTCTGTGCGCCAGTTTCTGGTCAGAATCGGCGAGGAGGCCGGGCGGTTGTTGTGATCGGCATACCGTATAATAATTGTTTGTTTAGTTGAATCTTTATTTATCTCTGTTATTCTGCAATTCTTAAATTTTCTAAGCTCATCTTTAATTTTATTTATTCCTAACGTATTTTTCTCAATTACTAGTTAGACCTAAGAACTGAAAAAATGGTTCTTTGGAGAACGACGCGTCCGTAGTTAGGGAGAATTTTCGATACGAGTTAGTGAGTTAGTGGAAGCCGTTGGTGGAAGTCGCATGTACACAGTGTAAAGTCTATGAATTTAATGGCGAAAATTACTGTCTTGTTTTTTATCCTCCGCAACAAAGTTAGTGTACTGCCGAACTAGACGATCACATAAGGCTTTTATGAAGTGGGAAGCCACGTATAGACTGCGGCGGCGTGTGCGCGACGACATAAATTGGTGCTGTGACCATTGCCTGAAGCGAGTTATGACAGTGCCAGTAGACCTTCAGTAAACAGTTGAAGAAAGGCAAAAATTAAACCAGTGGTGATTATTATTTAGTGCTTATTTATTAGTGTTTGGTGTCTCCGCTCTCATAGTCGTCCAGCGTTTATTTTTCCATAAGCTCGTTAAATTTTATCATCATGGCAGAGTCCCTCGACTTACGTCAGACAGCATCTGCGGAAGAAGAAGAGGATTGTATATTAGAGAACTTGAGGCATATTGATAAATTTATGACAGCAGTAAAAACAAGAACAGGCAGTATTTTCACCAAAACTAGAGACGAGCTACTCCGTATTAAAGAAAACTTTGAGATAGCAATAATGGCATTAGAAGATCAACAGAAGGAAGTGATGAGCGAAGAGAATCGTACAGCCAAGAAGGAAGTGAATCAACAGAAGGAAGTGAAGAGTGAAGAGGATCGTGCAGCCAAGGGAGCTATCCCGAAGACGAGGAGATGCAAGAAAACATCAGAAAGCTCACGAAACTCTGACACGGACTCGACCAGCAACCCAACGGACACGCTAAGTGAAACTACAAGCAGTGAAGATGACACGCCAAGCAAGAAAACTAGCAAAACTCAACCGAAGATCAAGCAACGCAGACGGAAAGACACGTTCACGCAGTTGATTGAAGCAGTAAATAAACTTGATATGAGAAAGACGACAGCATTCTCTAATATGACGAAGATTCAGGTATGAGCTTGAGAGACTATCTTAGAATGTTTGAAACTTATTGTCAGGAGAATTTCAAAGGAATGCCGTTGTTTTAGATAGGAGAGTTGGAAGCCAAATTACACGGAGAGACACTACGAGCATTTAAATCAGTGAGGTCTGTCGACGACACCTACGACAGTCTAACCAGGAAATTGGTCAAGTGGTACGACAACGAGAAGCTGGCAAGAAGAAACAAAACCAGGAGCAACTTCGTCAGAGCTAATACATAGTGGTAAAAGTTTTTATTTACTGGCAACCAGATTAGAGAAACTATTCAGCGTAGCTTTTCCTAAGAAAGACACCCAGACGAGCAAAACACTTCGAGAGAAGTTCATATCTCTGTTACCATCGAATGCCAAAGTAATAGTTAGAAACCAAGTAATGAACAGGAAGTTGGAGAATCGCAAAATGAAGTGGGACGACCTGAAGAAATTTGCTAGTTTGTGTGATGTGGAGAGAAATGGAGAAGTGAAAACGACCGATACGGAGAACATCATTATAAATGTGGGACTGTCCAACAAGCAGAGTAATTCTGTGAGATGGAAAAGTGCAAAGCCTGACAACCAGATGAGAGACAGACGCAACTTCACTAGACCACCTCAGCAACTCATGGATAGGAATACAACGTGTGCTTATTGCGGAAGGATTGGTCATGTGGAAGCTAACTGCAGAAAAAAATTGCATTTGTGTTTTTCTTGTGGATCACCCAACCAATTTCTTTAAAACTGCCCGAGGAACTTCAGGTGTCAACAACTTTTACAACAAGCATTCAACAACAAGCATTCAACTATCAGACAAGAACCGAGTTCAACAGGAATCCTCAACGATACACTCGCCAGCAAGATCTTAGAAGGCCCAAAGTTGCAAGTCAGCCCCAACAGCGTAGACTGTCGGGAAACTAGATCGCTCCGGCACAGATGGAGGAATGTCTGGGGCAATACGTAGGAAGACCTCCAACCACTCCAGCCATCAGATGAACGCATGACGTAATCGCTTTGCGGCATTGACATGACAGATGAGCTTCAGGATGTAGTGTAGACGCCCTACGTTCAACACTGACAGCAACCCGTTCAACACCGACAGCAACCCGTTCAACACCGACAGCAACCCGTTCAACACCGACAGCAACCCGTTCAACACCGACAGCAACCCGTTTAACACCGACAGCAACCCGTTCATCCTTCGCACCAGCGACCCATTCACTTTCCGAACTAGCAAACTGACCAACTTCAACCACGGCAATCACTCGACGGCAATCCCTTCTATCCGAAAAACAGCTAGACATCCTAGGTGATTCAGCAGATGCATCTGGCAGGATCGAGGTGAGCACTTCTCAGGTTGCACAATCAGACAAGGATTTGATCAAAAGTGTTCCAAGTGTTAATTTATTGAATTTGTTGCCGGGAAAATTGATTAAAATCCCGTTTAATGTTAAGGATAGGAAACTGAGTGCATTAATTGATTGTGGAGCTAGTGTGAATATTATAAAGAAGAGCATTTGTGACGCGTGTGAAGGAGTTCTTGACGAAAGGATCAAAAATGAAATAACGGGTTTAGGAAGTGCAAAGGTAAAAAAAATTGGTAGGACTAATTTGGAATGTGAAACTTTAGTATTAGGAAAATTTATTTGTGAATTTGATGTGCTTCCTGATAATGTTCTAACGTTCGACATTATTTTAGGTTTGCAATTTCTTCATTGTAGTAACATAAGTGTTAACATGTCCAAACGCATTGTTTCTAGAGCGAATAGGAATGGAGGCAGCATTTCTTTTTATATCGATGAAGACGGTAGTATTACTCATGTCATGCATGAAGATGTACCAGTCGTGGCTGCTAAAGATACCGAATTGAGATGCTCTAGAGCAGTGGTTCCCAAAGTGGGCGATATCGCCCCCCTAGGGGCGATGGAAAGATTTTGGGGGGCGGTAAGGAAGAAGAGGGCGTTTGGGGGGCGATAGGGGGGCGACAATCCGAAGTCGAAGTCAGAAGTTCGAAAGTTTGTTTGACGATTTGTACACAACACGTGCAGCACATGACTCCCAGCGATGGTTTTGTCACACAGATCTGTTTTTTTAGCCTCTCCTGGGCTTACGTCTCGGACAAATAAACGGCCGGACTCGCGGCCGGTCTCACGGCCAATTTCCAAATTCAATGATCAAGGAATATCTCTCAAACTAATTTACTTAACTCGATGAAACTTGGTACACGTATTAATTAGGACCTAACAATAATGTTTAGCTCGTGAAAATTGCTTGAATTTTGCCATCGTTTGTTTTTGTCATAGTTATATGGCAATACGGGCCGAAATTCACAGTGATCAAGTAATTTCTTCCAAACTACCGAACAGATTCGAACGAAATTTTGAATTTGCAGTCCTAACTGCCGAACGGCAGTTGTCGTGATTTAAACAGCAGCAGTTAATTTGCAGTCGTGATTTAAACAGCAATACGTATTTATTTAAATTCGCAATAATCAAGAAATGTTTTCCAAACTGCCGAACAGATTTGAACGAAACTTAGTATTTAAATACCTAACCTCAGCAACGGTGATGTTTAGCTCGTTACAATTTTTTCGTTTTGCCTTCGTTTGCCAGTTATACGGTCTCATACGACTCTTGGTTAAACCAGCCGGTAGGAAAGCCGGTCGTTCCTCCAATATCTGTATAACTCGCGAACGAAAGCAAAATAAAAAAATTGTCACGGGCTAAACATCACTGTTGAGAGGTTTGGTATTTATATACAAAGTTTCATTGAAATTTGTTCTGTAGTTTGGAAGAAATTTTTGGATCGCCTCGAATTTAAGTGACAAATTGCCCGGCGATACGGGCCGAATATAGGGAAGTGTGAAATCAAGACTGACGGTGAAATGGAAAAGTTAGTTAGTTAGTTTAGTGGCCAAATGTTTACTAGCGCTTCAGCTATTTAACTATCTCGCACCGAAAGTCAAGATGAACATCACCGTAGAGGTGGAAGGTCTCAACTCTCAATTAGTCATCACCCACAAGGGGCGGAAGGTCTCAATTGTCTAGCCCGCAGAAGCTGGCTCGAAGGAAGCAGCGTTAGCATCTCAAAGAGACGAAGTGACAAGGAGGGACAGGTGAAAAGCAACAGAAACGAAGACACTCGAACAAGAGGTCGCTTACACGGGACGTCGGCCGCCCGCACGAGAGATACTGAGAAGGGAAATGTAAGGAATCCTACCTACATTATAAATTAACCCCACAACTGAGACCTACAGTCAGACACCGTGAGCTCAGCGGTGGGGCGCTCAGGAACAATCCCCCTAGGAACGCGAAATCCCATAGGACTTCTGACGAGCACAGACACGCGTCAGAAGTCCCTCCTGAGGGGGTGAAATGGAAAAAAAACTCGCAAACAAAGGTAAAATTAAAAAAATACTACTTGATAATTGAATTTGGAGATTGGTCGAGAGACCGGCCACGAGTCCGGCCGTAAATTCGCCCGAGACGTCTTAGGTTTCTAGTGCTGAAACAGTTGAAAAACATATCGGTTCACAAATGGGATTCTATTTGTGAAATACACATTTGTGTTTAACCTTTCTCTTTTAAAATTGCAGCGTACTAAATTTCAAGAAAGAGGCGTATGTCTGTGGGGGGCGCTAGAAATTCACTAGGGAGCCAAAGGGGGCGCCAGCCTGAAAAAGTTTGGGAACCACTGTTTTAGATAATTATTTGATGTGGATTTTTCCTTTAAAATAAATTCTATTTACTGTCGACATCGTGAGTTTTTGTAAACATTAATTTCACAATTTATTTCATTGAAATTAAAAAGTATCAGTTACGGGAATAGTGAGTACTGGTTACGGGAATTGAGTGAGTACTTGGCAAAATGTAAATGTCATGTAAAGTCGAATCCTACATTGTTATTATTTGTGTGGTCGGTTAAAGAATCTATTTCTTGAAATCTTAAAAATTAATTATCAGATTTGGTTTAAAAATTTGGATGTAAATTCTAGATTTTAAGCTATAAAAACTCCCTCCGATCCCTCAAAGAATATAGAGTATATCCGATGAACATCATATATTCGTGGATTATGCTCAATATAGTCTTATATAGTTCTTTAGTTGCTTTGATGATAAATGAATTTTAGTAGGAATACTTTTACTTCACTCTATTCTAGTTCATTTCAGGATATGAATGAGCAAAGAGCACAATTTTGGATTAATTGCGATTAAACAATAGGTTCTCAGATGCACTTAGAAAATTTGAAATTTCTATCCCGAATCTTTTTCTAGACGTATTTTATTATTTTTAGCTGTTGTTTTTGGTCTTATGTATCCCAGAGTGCCACGTAAAAACATGTAAAAAATAATTAAACTTTCAAATTCTCCTCAAGATGACAAGAGATGCTTCTTTTGAGCTAACATAGCGTACGATATGCGTAGATTTTGCTCGTTTAAGTTTGTAAAGTCTCTCATGTTTGCGTTCATTTCCCTTAAACGCGCGTTTTATGTGGGAGCTTTTACGTAAGGTCGGCATTGCGTCGTTACCGCGCAACTGTGATCAAAAATACTTTAAACGAACTTGAAAAATATTCTAATTATTTATCTAATGATGCTCAGTTGCTTTTACTAGAATGCAATTTAAAAATGATTAAAACTGAAGTGGTAAAATCCATAGTTTCTCCTTGATATCATTTATATGAGGTTTTAAATTGGTTTCTATGATTATAAATTAGAAGAATGGCGGTGGAGAGTTTTGTAAAAAATAATTAGGAGGTATACAGTACTAATTAAAGGCCGCAAAATGTGATTTGTAATTCTCAAAAGAAGGTTCTATTTTATCTCATTTCTTTTAACGTGTTGAAATAAGTTATCATAAAATTTTTCACTTTATAATTTTTCAACTGAGCGAAAGGCATGTATCATCTAGAAAAGCATGGCTCCCAGCCCCGCAGTAAACAAATATTCATGGCGTTACTAGTGCAAAAGAAGCGGCAAACATAGCGACTGTTGTTGGCTGCAGAAATTTCTCGTGGCGCTTGAAAACTTTGTACATTTTTTGAGTTGGAACGAAAGAAAATTAACTAAGCTCGACTTTTCTGATTACGTTAAACGGTAATGCCATGGGATAATATTTTATTCGCCTACTGTACAGTGGCTGGTACAATGCTATGTATCCTGATAAAATTGACTCGGATGAATTGATAATGACTTCGTCTTCGCTTGATCAAAGCTAGCGAATAAATACTGTGTCATCCGACGTCGATGACTTCACTTATCTCTGATGAAAATTCCTCCAGTCGTCTTCAGAACAAATACTCATTTTGAAAACTTTAAATTTTGGCTTCGGAAAGGCAGAAAATTCAGTAGTGGAAATGACATTAGATTAAGCAATATTAAGAAGCAAAGTTAATTTAAGAAGAGAAATACTTATTTGTGCAAACTTCTTGAATATACGCGTATTCAAGTTATAAGAACCTTGAAAATTATGACAGTCTACACGCTAGATTGTGCTAAGGACATCCTAACGTTCAAATCGTTTTCAAACAACAAATTCTTCTTTTTATCGTCTATTCATAATCGAGGCTTGCATTCTTGCTGGGCTAAATGTTCAGTAGAAAAGATTATCCTCGAATTGTCTCATTAGTTTTCGTGTCTGTAAAGGTTTTCTGTCAGAACGTAGACTAGTGGGAATAAATATGACGTAACTGTAAATTCTTCTCTTCACATTAATATCAATTTAGAAACAATAAGGCTGGGGGCTTGAATTGAACGTCATTGTGGAAGTTGGCTTAGCTCCTGCAGCTGCGAGGCCAATGGAAACCAATCTGATTTTTTATAGCAAAAAGTCAAGAGATACTTAGGCCTGAGACCGGATAAATCGTTGTCTTAGTAGTTTGAAATTCAATGCAAGGATATGATCACATTTACTGTACACCATGATGTAAAATGATGAAAATGATGCACACTACGATATAATGATGTATGTAAAATATGTCTCAAATACTCCGTATTCATCCATAGATATTCGTGAACATATGAGAAAAAACAATGTCATATCCGCATCTGTGACCCCTTTCCCGAATAACTTAATGCTTCGATGATAGTTTTCTTACTTGAGAAAATAACTTGAGGCTTCTATGAAAGCTTTGCACGCAGTCGGTTGCACGTAGCTGCTTCATGTTGAACAGCAATGAGGATTACACGCGACACTTGTACACGGCACTTGTACGCAACACTTGTACGCTCTCTAAATTTTGTCGGTAGCAATGCCTGAGGCCCTAAGTGTCGGCTATGGCAGTAAACACGGCCTTATGACGCAGCCTAATCTCGATGAAATTGTCTATGAAGCGACAAAAATGAAAGTAGCATCAACAAGGCCTCCAAAATTGTCTTCGTAACCGTGGCCGTATGCCTGCGGATGCAGGCCGATGCAAAACGAGGCGTTTAGATATGGGTGTGCAATTGAAATTTGAAAGCAAATGGAATATCACAAAAACGCCATTTAGTGCATATTTTTTATGTTACTTTTTAGATATTCCGCACAAGACTCTTCCAGCTATACAGTATCATTATAATTTGACTCCAATGATATAATCCAGTCTGCCGTACAGTCTACATGTAAATCATGCAGCGGGGTATTCAGCAATTATTGGCACCGCACCTCGTCAAGTCCTTGTGTTTTAGTTTCGCAACTGAATTCACGTATTAATATCTATCAAATCAATAATTGCATTTTTTGTAACTGTAGTTGATTATTCACGTTTTGCTCATTTTCTTGTGTGCTACAATTATCATGATATTGTACCGGTAGAAATAAGCTTTGTAAACAATTCATTGAGCCTTTTGATACATGGATGACGAAAATCAATTAAAGGAATATTTCAAGACCAAGGGGATTATATGACAATTGGGGAGGATTTAGAGACATGACATAGATTCAATCTTCAGAGGTGCATTGATCAGAAAACATCAGAAGATCAAGTCAGCTTGAAGCGAAGATGGTAACGTTGCAGGATTCACGGCTAGAGGTTAGTTCGCAATTACTTCCGGAGGAAGATACGCATTTGATTTTGATTTCCTGTAGTTTTCGGAAAAGTGCGACGGCATGTAGTTCTTCGTACACTGGCAGATCGCGAGAATATATTTACATAATGCTTATACATAATTATAATAATGCATAATAATGATATATATACATAATGCTTAATATATTTTCATAATAATGCTTACAAGTTAGCATTATTCATCGCGGAAATTAAGTAGAACTAAGTATCCGAGTGACGCGTTGAAATCCACTATTTGAGTCCCCATGTGGACGGCGAATAAAATTTTGGAGCAAAATTTTTCGTCTAATATACATGGCTGGGGGCGCAAAGGGGAACTCTGTTTTCAAAGAGAATATGATGAGTATATGATGGATGATTAATTTGAGTTCATCTGTTCAGTAAAAATTTCAAATCCGCTGCCTCGAATCGCAATATCAGAGAACCCAATCCCATGAAGGTTAAAAACAAATTTACGTTGAAATGGGGCCAACAATCGCTGGTTCGTTTAAGATAATTTCTCAGACCCGGCCACTACTGTGTAATTGGCTGCATTTATGAACAATTAAGTCATTCATTGTCCTTAATATTGGGCGTGGGCTGACTGGGTCGGCCTCACGTTCCTTCTCACGCGAAGTTTTCTGCCAAAACTGAAGTCAAATAATTCCTTGATCTGGGCGTCTGGCCATGAAACATTTACGCTCATATTTAGTGGTAGGAAACTTGCTATAGGAGAAATTCCGGTTGTGTTTACTGGAAAGGAATTTGTAGAGAACGTCATCATATAATGAAGTGACGGGAAAAATCTTGTCATAAAGAATCACCAAATTTCAAAGGGCATTTCTCTGCCATTATCATTTTATGATAGTACAATATTGCTTTATAAAAAACACTCAATATTCGGCTATTGAAAATCATCTAGTGGCACGTTGCACGGTTTTATGAACATAATCAATGTTGGAATGGGCAGAATAACCTGAGGAGTATATACTCTTTTTCTTAAGGGGACCGTCTAACCTAAAATTTTCAATTTAGGCGTTTTCCACTTTTTGGGCTCATCTTAAAGCTCACTTTTCAACGCATTCAACGGTACCAGAATCATCCCTGTGCGTCAAAAAATGATTTCGTGACAGCTTCCCAATGTTATTTTTCCGTTTTCTATGAATATCACGTTTTCTATCAATTTTTTCGAAAAATTCATAGAAGTAAAATGTTTTTATTTTTACATTTTACGTTTGAATGTGAAGTTTCATGATGATCGGATAATAACTTTAGGAGTTATAGGCTATCTCCAATTTAGGTTAGACCGTCCCCTTAACTTTAATAATTTGGATTTGCCCAATCATCATTTCATATCTGAGTCGCACAACAAACTACCATCCGGTCAAAAAGAACTAATACAACTTAGTTATAGTTTTAGTTTAGCTAATCATAACTCCAGAATTATCTAGAGTTATGACTAGCCGGAACGATATCAATTTCCTAAAAGGTAGCTGGAACGAAGGGTATTTCAAAATATCGATATATGCTGACCAGTAACATGTAAGTGTTCGAATTGTTTTATATAAGTTTTAATACACTACTAAGAGGTGAAAGTATTGTTCTAACGGGTGCCGTGAGAAATGTCGATCGTTTATTTCTAGACTATACTTCATGAATATACAACAATACGACTGTAAGATACCTTAATCATTCCATTTGTTTATGAGCTTCCTTCACTAGCAATAACCGTTTATATCACGGTTATCAAGAAAATATTAATCTTGAAGCGTCTGAAAACCAAAAGCTTGCCTCAGAAGTAATGATATCCCTGCTGTACCTTTAATTACTGTTCTATACGCTCTGTATGATAAATTCAGTAGTTTAACAAAATTTAGAGCTTTAACGCTGTGCTTCTCACAAATGCTGGTCGATGGGATACATGCAGGCTTTTACTGCAGCGAAGACAATCAACGTGAGAAGTCTCGTCTCTACGTAGAGATGATGAACTGACCAGCAATTTTTTGGACGCAATGCGTAATGTTTACGCAACATAGTCGATATTTTCAATAGTTTAATGTTTCCATCGTCGCACCGTTTGATATTGAAACTTGTTCTGGGAATTAGGGACCAAAAATACTCTTCATAATTTTATATTTCCCTGTTTTCGTTCCCTCGGTTCACCTTCTTAGTCCCCAAGAAGCGAAAGAGTAGGGAGTGTCTGGCCAATTGCATCAGTAATCTGAAAACATCCAGCCAAGCGACTCATAAAGTCTCTTCTATGTCATTCCTGTGGTGCTTTGTTCCATCTCTCTCTCTGGTGCACGACATTTGTGTCGAGTGCTCGGGCATCAGATGGTTCCTTCATTTACATAGAACGCCAACACGCCGGCCTGGTGATGTTGAATTCTTCGCTGTGCTGGTAAATAAAATGTCTGAAAAATTTTTTTCAAGACCACGTTTTTCATGTGGACTAAAAAGTAGAAAATAATTTTTCGGCAGCTACTGATCTCTGTTTGCTTTCATTCTCTTGGTCTTTTGTATTTCAGTTAAAATATTTTACAACATCTAAAACGAAAAACGTGGGGCGCATATGTATTTAATTGTTTGGTGATTACTTGATATGATGAATATGATGTTGTTGTAAAATATTTTAACTGAAATACAAAAGACCAAGAGAATGAAAGCAAACAGAGATCAGTAGCTGCCGAAAAATTATTTTCTACTTTTTAGTGTACATGAAAAACGTGGTCTTTAAATTTTTTTTATACATTTTGTTTTCTACTTTTTAGTTTTATGTTAGTTTGTATGCTTGTGCTGATAAAATCTTGCAATCGAAATTTCAATTTCCTTTTTATAAAGAATAAGAACAACACAACTTTTCTAAGTACTTATAAATTTGGCTTATGGTTTATTTATTTCAACGGTTCAAACAAAAATTTATAAAGTCCATACAGTATAGTCGTTTCACTCCACTACCATTACACTTTGATACAGTTGTTTTGATAGCGGAAGCGTATAGTCGTGTCACTCCACTTCGCTACGTTTGTTAGTTCTGAAAATCGCCGCTTTAGGGGGAATGGCGCTGCGATCGATTACAGGAACCACTTCGAAAATTAATTTGTTTATAATAGTGATTAATACGCCTGGAAACGTGCAACAAATTATTGATTATTGTATTGTCATCGGGAGCTGAGCTTCCCTAAAAGTTTCAGAGCGCTAGCTAGCGGGAAAATTGGTGAAATATCGATTGCAAGATTTGATCATCACAAACAGACAGACAGACAGACGGACACGAAAGCGAGCTAAGAAAAACGTTGTAAAAAACCCTTGTGGACCACGGAATAATATGTTCCATGTATCAGAATAAAATGCCATCGATGCTTGGAAGTTTATTAAAAAACATGAAACTGACCACGGCTTGGCATGTTTAACACTTCAAATTGAACATTTCCTCGGGTTATCCTCGTGTTCAATGTAGTTCATGAACTGTGGATGGATTGTAACTTTTCCGAACCCCTTGGCTGTGCAGGGTTTTTGTTTCTCGTGTCGCGCAGATGATGAAAGTTTGGGTTCAAAGTTCTGAGCCTGTACGCGGGAATCCATTCAGAATCTGAGAGGCTATCTAAGAGGGGTAGAATCTGTAGCAAGTAAGCTGGAATGCCGTGTTGTTGTTTGTTCATTTGTATGCATTTCCAAACTTCATCAAAACTAATGCTCGTGACAATCATAGAATTAAAGAAGAAAAATCGAGTCAAGATCCACTTTGAGCCAGTTTTTTACTTCCTAAACCGGCGGAAACGCTTCAACATGAGTACATGTGGGATTAATAGAATTTTGTATAGCTGTCTTTGAATAGGCTTGCACTAAATTACGTACTGCAAGAAATTTTGGCTCAGAAGTTTCGTTAAAGAAATCTTGAAACTTTCATGATTAATATGGAATATTTTTTGATAATTTGAGCGCTTCAACGAACAACGAGAAATGTTCTTCAAGTTTGGTGATTAGGAAGTGTAAAGTTTTATTGAGGTACGCTATCGTTGGCCGAGCGACAGCTTGGTTATCAATTTCGAACCTTACACTCAATTTTTTTCAAACAAGCTTAACTTAAAATTATCGATCAATGTTTTCAATTTTCATAATCTTATAAAAAAAATAAATTTTGATAAGAATATAATGAGTAATTCAAACAAAAATTTATGAGTAAAATCACATAACAGAATAATTTTGATTCAATTTCAGTTAAAAAAAATTGTTATTTTTTTATCTATTCCCTCGAAATAATTAAAGTCTGCTGGATGGTATCAAAAAAGCCAGCGGCACAGCGTCCATCTATTTTTCATTTATTTGAGTGAGCGGAAAAGTTTGGATGTAGATCGTTATTTGTCTTCTCAAAGTTTGATGAGAACGCCTCAAAAAATAGCGAACGCTCTAAAAATGTCGAGATGAAGTATGGCGCTCAGCGTGTTTCACATTTTTTTTCATTTCTTCGCACTGCAAGTCTAATGCAGCAGGCGGAGCACATGACGTGTTAGATGACTGCATCGAGAGAGGAAACTGGTCCGACCGACGCTCGAGGTTGCTGCTTGATTACTTTCAGTAATATGCCGCTCAGGCTGGATTACAAAATCCGTTTCTCTGCCAGAATCGTTTTTGTAAACGTTTTTGATCTTTTCTGTACACGCTGATACACTTCATTTGTGTAAATTTATTTTATTTTTGCATTATATCTTTGCTCCATATGAGAAAAGTGTTGCATTTTCATCTAAATTTTTTCTCCGCGCCTTAATTTCTATTTAAATTTTACTTTGAAGTTGCTTACACAGACGTTGATATCATTTTCATCTTTATATTTTAACCATGAAAAGTGAATAAATGAGTAACAGTCCTTGTTCTTTGCATCAGAAATTGAACAGCTTTATTGAATATAAGTAGGTATAATTGCACTGTTCTACGAAAATATTCTAGAAAAATTCAAATTTAATACATTGGCACATATAGTCTGAAGGTAATAAATAGTTATTGGATCGTTGTATCATTGACAGCACAGTATCGATCTGTAATAATTAAATCACATTAGAGGGAGGAAACATTCTAATGAAATTTCTTCAGCGCTAATTTAAATGCATGACTAGTCAACGCACTTCAGTGGATCGTTCCGTCAAATATTCGAATTAATACCAGCAACATGCTGCTCAAGGCCACGATTTGTTGAACAAAAATATCTTGGGTAGGCTCGGAACCTGACTTTGAAAATTTTCTCATATTTTACGAAATTGAAGGCCACTCTACGAACGCACGTGCTTTCGTGCCTACGAAATCTATCACTGTACAGCTTTAAATAGATTACCTGGCTCAATGTTTTGAACAGCATTAGAATCATTTCGTGAATTGATGAAAAATTTCAAGATTATGTTGTCGGAAAAAATTAAAAGCTTTGTATCATCAAAGGCAGCTAGGTATAATATTGCATGCCTAAAGTGCAGTATAGTGCAGAAAAAAGTATGTAATCAGTTGCAATTGAAATGACAAAAAATTGCCTGGTTATAATATGAATAATTGTTGAAAAAAGACCTCGGTGAGGAGAATCGCAGAATTTTGGGGCTGAAAGGAAACATCGCTACGATTCTAAAGTGAATCTATAGCTCCAATGGTTCAACACAATATCATAGGAAGCTTAGTCTTCCTTATTACGTCTTGCAACATAATTATAATCGACTCGTTTTCAATACATTTTGCAGGAAAAAAAATCCTTATAAATTTTGAATTTCCTTGGGTTTTGATTAATTACTTCATTCGTTGGTTTGCTCAGTAATGATCAATTCTCATTTTAAGTGCATTCAGGCTGTTAAATTCTAAATATATATAACTTATATATTTTTATATCGATTTTCACCATTCTTTCCTATTCATTAAAAGGAATTGAAGTCGACCAGGTTATCGCGCACTTTAGCAAATCTGACCAGATCTCCATAACTTACTCACTATATTTTTCGTATTTTGTTTTTAAATGGATATATTTTTAGTACCTAAAAACATTATATGTTATTCAAGAGATACTCGAGAGTAGCCATACCTTATTTTGAATCTGCATATTTTTTTGGTATCTTCCTTTTTTCTGGCGCCATCGACTCCTCCATAAACGGCTAGCACATCAATTTGTGCTAAAGCAACTTTTATTCCCTAGGCAGTAAAATTTTGTAGTTATTTGACAGATTTTATTCAGGGACGCGTGCAGCGAAATATACATGAAATAGGTGATTTTGACCTACTGAAATTTTGGCAGTGTGCTTATTCTGGGTTTCTGCCGTCATGCTTTAATGCAAATCCTCGTGAATACATTTTATCTGGATTACATGAGCATCGTGAAAACATTTTCTTGATTGAAGGTACGTATTCAATGTGAAAAAAATATCTTTACAGTTCTTGAGATCGATTTAAGAGAACAATGTCTTCCTGTCCAGTCAAAACTATGCATGGTTCTTCCGGTATGCATCCTGAGTGAGTTGTTATACCGCGAATTTATCATACAAGCTAGCAGGATTTATGAGACTCCTGGGAATTGTCTTTCCATGCGAGAGGGACCGAGCAATTTGGTGCTCGGACAGCTCTTCATTCGTCTTGGAAGGCGTTTGCTGCTGACTTCAATGTCAACCAAGAGGAAAAATATTACCTCAGCGGTACCATCAAGTCGTTGAAATTTATGACACGAGAGTTAATGCGAATGTCAAACTTGTGTTGTTACTGTAAGTTATTAAGAATTTCTGTTGAGATGAAACCGTTTAAGTTTGACTTTCTTAGAGAATGTTAGGTATTGTTATTTATTCCTTGTAAGTTGCTATGGTTTTTCTTTTGAAAGCAACTTTCAACTACATGGGGTCAAAGCTAATTTTACAGCAGGCATTAAAGTTGATCATATTTATTGTAGGTCACTAGAACCTTGCGTTAAACGATTTAGTTTCTTAAATAATCTACTCTATATAAATAATATTAGAAATTAAGATACTAGAAAATATTTTCACACTTGAATCATAATTCGGATGACTGCCAACACTTACATAGGCGTCACTCTGACGTCTCTTCATTATTTCACCCGAGCTGATAGAAAGATCTCTCAGATATATGAACCCAGTATTATACGAGGACTAATATCTTACCAGAGTTTAATAAAATATCCTAGCTAATATGAAAAATGGCAAACATGTACAGGAATATGAGAGACATCACCGTATTAATGTTGTTCGCCTCAAGAAACGTCTCGCGGCTTATTGACTGAAGAAAAATTAATTTCCCAATTTAAACACCATGCCCATTCTAACAAGAACTTGATCATCTCAGCGATTTACGCAATGATCACAACAGCGATATATTTCATTCGTTCTAGTAAGATTAGGTGGCCATGAATGAACGACGCGGTTTTTGCTTCAACACAGAGCAAAAATAATGACTTACGTCTTTTCATTTGCCGGTGGATTGTAATTATAAAGCCGGACTTTACTTTCTCTTAGCAATAACCGTGAAATTAATCAAATTTATATCATACCTGATCTAGCCTCGCATAAGTGGAGCTTTTTTAGAGATGCCATCTAACTCGACAATGATGCCGATCTCTTAGATGGGAATGGGCTTTTAGTTTTCAGCCATTGGGCAAAAAAGTCCTGTAATCATTAATGCTCACTGCCACATCGTATCTCTACGTGGTATGTTTCTCAGCGGTGTTTGTTATTTAATAAAACTAAAATACAGGCATCAGCTCAAAAAAGAATATTAAAAATTGTAAAACTAAAATACAGGCATCAATTAAAAAAAAAATACTAAAAATTGTAAACTATAATACAGGCATCAGCTAAAAAAAATACTAAAAATTGTAAAACTAAAATACAGGCATCAGCTCAAAATGAGCTTGATTGAAGAGCACCAGTTTCAAGGCAGCAATAAAGTTCTGAAAATCTCAACTCGATTGCGAAGGCTCAGCCTGCAAAACAAGCTCATAGCCGCCGCTTATTCAGGGGAAATTGCGTTGTTTTTATATCCCTTCATATTGCGTAGGAAACGCTACCTTCTTATTTGTCTATGTTTGTCTAGCCATAGTTTTGCAAGTGGTGATGTTGCAACTAATTTGTACACTTAGTGTATTATGTGCTTTTGATTTGATTCATTGTAACATTTCCTGGTACGCTGGAACGGATGAAAAAAACTTGGAATGTAATTTTGCTGCACAGATTTTGTTTTTGTGTCACAACTACTGTACAAGTGAAGCCTAAAAATCACTTCTTTCTCGATGTGGGAGTTCGCCATGTCAACCAGTTTTGAACAATTGATTTATCAAAAAAATGCTTGAAGAGAAATTATTGTTTACCGCCGTTGATTGTGATGTGCACTAATAGTAATTTATTACACATAAACTCTTTATCCTTTATTTGATCCGAATGATAAATTTGCAAGTTTTCACTCAGTTTTTAATTGGGATGTTGCACTTAACAGCAGTTCTAGCAAATAACTGACTTATGTTTTTAGTAATCAATTTAATGAGCTAGCAGCAAGCATGGCGTCAGATTTGAAAATTTCCAAGTGTATATTAAATCCCTGCTGCTGTTTAAATTTTTCCATTTTCTCCACTTCACGTTTCCACGCTAATTTTCGGGCCATACGACCGAGTTGAATAGAATTTGAATTTTATTATTTCATTTGTAAATGATCTTGAAAAAACGTGCATGGAGGATTGCGTTGAAGTGTTTAAATAATAGCTTGCGTTATTAAGAACACACAATTGGTAAGAACTCAAAATGAATTTTGCGTAAGGCCTGATGTTACTTACATGATAGCGCAATTCCATCGCAATCGACATTTAATATCTTTTCCAAGTCCTTTACATGAGTTTATAAATGCAGAGATATATAATTTTTTCTCCCTGGCGATATTCCTTTTCATAGAATTCAAATTCAGTTTTGTCTCGAAAAGAAAAAAAAATTAAATATCTACTTGTGCTAACTCTAGTCTGAATATAATTTTTTATACTTTGGCTTCTTCTCCAAAAGTATCTTCGGCTATGGGCTTAGCAATGCTTACATACAAATGAAATTAGCATGTGAATGATTTTGCAATTTCTACAAATGAACGAAAAAGGATTAACTTTTATTCTCTCATATTTCAATCATAGAATCTTTTATTCCTAAAGTATTCTTCTTTTCTCGCAAGTTTTGTCCCGGGCTCGACCGCTCAACTTGATTCTCATGACTCGCACATCCCCTCGACGCGCCGTCTTCAGCCTCACATGTCAGTTCTCCTCACACAGCAAACACCGCCTGATTCTGACAGAGAACAGGCTGGTGGGCGCATTTGTCGCCACAAGTCTTAACCCCAACTATAAAAAAAAAACACCGCCTGAGAGATTACACTTCTTAACGCCGTATTACGGTCACGCACAGCTCATGTGTCATCTTCCTGATTTTACAACTGATAGGAAGTGACAAAGCTGCTTTGGATGCATCAACTGTCACGCTGCCGCCGTGAAACGCGATACGGAATTGAGATGATGCAAGTGGTTCCCCGTATGAAAACGAATGGGTAAGGATGAAGAATTAAATAGCGAGTGAAGTTTTTCGTGATTTTTTATGTGCACTTAATCTGGCTAAAGTACGGATTTAATTCAAGATGAAGGCAGACAATTAAATTTTCAGCTTTCTATTTCAACAGTTGAACTATTTCTTAATTTTCATGCATTATCAAATGTTTACTTCAAGTAATTTTGAAAATATTTGCCCAAAAACATTTTGTTTTTATTTCTTCATTTGCTTACTAGCTTGTTCTGTCTTCAAACACTGTTGGTGCCATAACTCCATCGATCCAAAACCTGAGAAGATAGGTGAACGTTTTCTCGTCATGATCATCCATGTGAAAGCAGGAACTCTATACAAGATTTTCAGGTTGTGTACTTATCTACCTCGCCTTTTCATATTTTATACTTAATTGCAACAGTTAATTGCCATAAATGTTTTATATAGCTCACGAAATTCATTGTCCTGTACGAGTAGAAATGAATATTGGCCTGTACGAGTAGATTAAGGCGCGGACATTAAATTTTTATATCTAAGCTGAGCTACGTTTGGTATTAAATGCGTGATTGTTTGTTGTAGAAACACACAATTCACATGCCCGTATAAAATACTTTCTTGCTTTTACTTACGCTAAATCCTAATTGAGAGGAAATATTGCTGCATACGGTACTTCAGTGTTACTTGATTACATATGTTTATGTGTTGATAGAAGCGGGAAAAAGAAACTGATTAATGTTGCACGTGTCAATGAATCGTGCATGCTACTTAAAATGATTAATTTCTATCCTCGTGTGTGCGTTCAACTCATGATTTATAGCGAGACTTGTCTTATTTTGATTGTTGTCTAATTAATTAACAAATTACTACTCTTCATTGACTTCAGTTGAGATTATAAGTGAAAACGGTGGATTCCGCTTTAGGCGTAAAGATAATGCATGCTAAATTTACGCAGAATCACGCGATGTAAACATGAAACATAGTTTTTTTATTACTTTTTTCTATTCGTTAAGATATTGGTGTGGCCGTTGCCAGGCGACGAGCTGTCAATAATTATTGTGACATCGTCTCCTCGAGACAAGGCCTCTGTTTTATTAATGTTGCTTGTTGTAATTTCTTGCGCACAAGCAATAAAACGGCTCAATATTTTGACTTCAGTGGGAAATTTTGCAAATGAATATCAGATTTTATTGTAGTATAAAACCCTTATAACTGGATTTTCGTTTGAATATTAATTAACATTGAATAACCAAGAGAGATATAAGGAAAATTTTCTTGCTTTGATGGTTATGAATGCAAGGCTTTGAGGACTATTTCCGGCTTGGCGGAAGTTTTTTATCTTATTTTTGCTATCTTTAAGTCAATTAACGAACGTACGTCACTGAAGCCAACGCGTTCGTTGACGGCGCCTCGTCTATCCGAACGTTGCGCTTAGTGTGCAAAGCTCATTGCCTGCAAGACGAATTGCGTCGCCAAGTATTTTAGTTTGGCGCTTAAAAATGAGACGTAAAGTTAGGGAGTTTTGAGGAGACTTGAAAGGGATTAAAACGGACAAGAAGCTCCTGGCAAGTGTACTGAGGCGTAGCAATTTTTTACGACTGTGTTACAGAACATACTAGTAAGGTTGAAATTGTTTCTGACTTTATGAATATTAAATATCTTTGTTGAGCAAATTTTGCTTAGGATATTTATTTATCTATATTATTTATATTTATATTTTTTGCGATTTATTTCCTCAGTACATACTTACATATAAACAATTTTAACCATTTTAAATACCTGTTGATAAATGTACTCTAGGAAGACCCTAAGAGAGCTTTGTTACATTTACACCGGAATTCTTCGTGCAAGTGCATATGAATAGCTGTTAGTTTCGCTATCATCAACTTCATCATTTAAAAAATGGATCAAACTTGCTGAATGAAGCAGGCACAAATTGGATTTTCAAAACGGCTGAGAATTGACGGCTACTTTATTATCCTATCATAAGTAAAGTCTTCCTCTTCTATTCAGCGGCTGTCAAGGCCTTGATTTCTTCCGGGAAACTTTGTTCTCTGGCGCCTGAAACTTTTGTGCTAACTTCTTGACGCGCAGATCAGTATGCTGAAGGCCGGTCTGTGTTTATCTTTGCATCACCAAGGCTTATGCCGCTCATTTTGATGTGTTAACATTAATTAATAAGGTGTCATTCATTGTTTCTTGAAGAAATGAACCCCTCAAGCTCTGGCTGGGCATTGTCAAACGAGATTCGCAACTGCAGTTAACCAATTTGATTCACTTCACTTCTTTCTAGTCTCAGGCTTTGTCGTGATAAAAATAAGTCAAACGGCCTCCGCGCATGCACCATTGATAATTTTTTTTTGTTCGAATGTGACATCACATTGAGTGAAAATTATTCGCTCAAAATTGTTCTATGAACTTGCGCTTAAGCTCTGTTCACTGCTTTCATCTATTACTGAATCACGCATGCATCACTGTAATGAGTCTCGATAGTTACGAAGTTGTCACTGTATTAAGCTTTCCCCCTGGGATTTTTTGCTACTAGATGCATTTGTTTTGCAATATGATGCACCAAAAATAACTCGAGCAATTTAAAAAATTGTGTAGCCACTCTATTAGCGCTCAATTACTATTAGTGATAATAAATATTTTTCTATATAAGAGTTTTAGATTAGTATTTTTCCAATCAATTATACAGAACTGCTTTATAATTAGTACTTTAAGTATTAGACTAGAGTACCGTGACTCCAGCATTTTAATTCCTAATTGTTTTATTCACTTGGTTATAATTGACTCACCATTTAAGACCGGTTTCTCCGACATTACATAATATAACGTGTCAAGGTGTAGGACTGATCACTATCGGTCTACTCATTTCGTGTATTCAGCATCTAATTAGTTTATTTATCGTTGGTTCAAATTACGTTTCTGTCCACTGGCTGAACTGAGCATGTGGCCTGGCCGTTGCCTTTGGAGGATCCGTGAATCTTTAGAAGAATCTAACAGATGAGTGGAAAACATTTACTTATTAAGATCTTTTTGCGATGTCTTAAGAAATCAGTAAACTTCTATAAAAATTAAAAGTTATATTTTTTATTTATTAACTACCACGATTTCCAATTTTTTCTATAATGTAATATAATATAATCACCTGCATGAGAACACCGGCTTTGAATTTGAGTTAAAGCGAATTGGCTGGGCATTACAAAAAACCTCCCGCACAGTCACCGTTATTTTCAGATCGCCCGGTTTTCGTTCAGAGTTTTTGATTTACGTAGGCGGCAAAAATGGTGCAACGTTAGCCGACGCAATCTCGATATTCATACCAGACGCTTCAGCAGTGCCCTCGGATTTCCTGCTTCTCATTTACCCTCGCTGAATATTGGCTACGCCAGAATTCTCCCAGATTTGAGATTGCGATTGATCAAAGGAGCGATGAAACCTGCATTAAGTTACGCTTGCTACGTTGCCAGCGTTTCACTGCCAAGGGAAGAAAATATATCAAAGAGAAGTAAAATGGTTTCTGTGGTCGATATTTACCCTTAAAGTAAACTAAATGGGACCGATGGACATTAAACATTTTGTTTAATGTAAACATACCATTAAAAATTTTGTCGTTGAAAATCGTTTAACTTTTTGTCGTTGAAAATAATTGAACATTTTGACACTATTGTAGGAAAACAGGGATTTAATTGAAAAACAATGCTATTAGATGTGTTTCAAACTTACGCGTACATTAGCTGAACAACAAATGACGGCTAGGATTCGATGACAATATATAGCTGTCATCGTTTAGACGAGTTTTAATATTCGAGTGTAAGATTTTGATATCTAATTGCATTGTTGCTTTAAGATTCGAGTGTAATATTTTGAGATCTAAATGCATCGTTAATATAGGGTGAGGAAGTGACCCTGCACGATGTCCACGTCTGCGAGTTTTACGACAATATCAGGCATAGTATTTTCCTACTGGAAATTGTGGCTGCTTCAAGTGGCGCTGCTTTTGGTGACGCCGCTGTGTATTTTCTACGATTGTCATTGCTGTGTGCGTATTGCTACGATTTAGGAACAAATTTTCATTCATACTGATGCTAGGAGGTGCCAAAAATTCTACGATAATTTACATAGGAAGTGAAACCTTTCAAAACACTCATAATGCGCATTTTATGCATTGTCATTGACACAGACTAACATGATAATTCTGAGTTGCACAGGAGGTTGTGGGAGCTGAGTTGTAGGTTGGCCGTGTGGGTTAACCTATCGTTGATTGGTAGCTCGTCCTGTCAAAGTAATCCAAGTGTGACAGAGTAACAGGAACTAACACTATATATTCAGTTGGTAAGTCAGTATCGCAGGTTAACTCAGTTTTTTTAATAACTTGGGATATATTGCATGAAGCCTCGATTATCAAGCGCGAGTTCAGAATTATCTGCGATCTTCCTTGGATGATCTGGTAAAAAGTGGTGTTGTATCCATTATATCAAGAGATGCTTGCACAAACCCTCATGCCCAAAACGGAAACTATCCAATGAAAATATATATTAGATAACCCGTAAAAATGATCCGTGGAAATGTTGAGGAGGTCCCATCTAATGCACTGAACTACTGGTATTTTTATCAACAAATATAGGTATTTTTATTTATAGTGTGCATGCATTTGCTTTCACACTAAACATTATTATATTGATAGAATAATTTTCAACTTTATTAATCGTGGAATAGTGTATTAGGTTTCAGATACTAAAATACTGGCTGCACAATCCGTAGACTTGGTAACTTTTCTAGGCGCTGCTGTTGGTTTAACCTCATGCCTTTATGGCAAGTTTTGGACGTATGCTGACAGCACAATAAAATAATGTATCCATCATCTATGATTATTATGATTATGAAAGTATTTTCACGCACACGAGAAAATATTTGATGATTAATTTTTTCCCTGGTTAATGATAAAATAATCTCGACCTCGAAGTGGCTGCAATAATTTATAAGTATTACACAATCTGTTGTGGAAAATACTTCAAATTACCACAGCAAATGCCACTTTCGTTAGAATAGAGAACGGTCGTGTGAGTGCGCTAGCTTTTACAAACGTCACCAGCTTTCTTCTCCCTGGAGTGACAAAATCTCACGTTAGCTCTGAGAAAATCATTCGCGTCTTCGAGCTGCTAACATTAACTTAGAGTTCGTTCGACTTCACTTGCTGGAGTTAAATGATGCAGCACCTGAAGTGTTTTCGTAGTTAGTAATTCAAAGCCTCGTCATATATTATTTAAACTTCTTAGTGTGTACCACATCAATGTTATTAAAATATTTACACGCTCTTGGTGCACGGAGGAGTTGACAACTCCTCTGTGGAAAAGAAGCAGCTTCGGTAATCCTCCTCTTGAAGCGAGGATCTGATAAATCGTTGCGAGGAACTTGTAATTACGGAACTTGGTTGAGCTGCTCGCTAAGCAGCTCAGGAATTGTTTTACTTAGTAGAGCACAGGAATATACAGACTTTATTTACTAAAGAAAATCCTTGAATCATCTTTATTTTGAATTTAAAACAAATTGTTTCGATTTGCATGGTAAATAATAGTGTCACCCTTGTTGGAGGAATTGAAGATTTCAATTTTGCTGCATTTTTGCAGTCAGTAATGGGTTCTTGTATTTTTATCAGCGCTTTTCAAGATTTGTAGCAGCCCAATTTATCGGAAGAGGATATTAAAAAAAAGTTTTTTTCGGACCAAGACGCTCCCCTTAAGATCTGTGAGTATTTTATTTAATTTTCGTTGTTCGTGTAGAAATAAAGCGAGGAACTGACTCATCGTCACCGGTAAAATGAGGCACTGCCATTTATGGGTCTGTGAGAACGAACTACGATACATTGAGAATAAAAATTACTAATTGCGTCAATACGTGCCAAGTGATTCTAAATAAAATTATCAGCCTAATTGGCCATAACCCGGTGACTTGATTTGGATTCTACAAATGAACTTTCAGTTTCTGCATCACAATTCAGGCAGCAGAGTTCTTGATCTTGATCATTTTCATGCGTAAATGTATTTGAAATGAAGCTTCCTATCTGCGAAGCTATAAACAACTCATTACTCCACAAAGAGCTACCTTAGATAGCAATGCTACAAATAATTATTGATTTAATTTAACGTGTCATGGTTAGACACAATCAAGTCATAATTTTAGATGAATCGCAGCGGACTTCACAGGGAGAATACAAAGTTGCAGAATAAACGTATTATCAGAATCACTGTTGAGATAAACAATTATACTCCAGAGATTCATTATATAAATTAAAACACCGTTACCATAGTTTAGCATTTCCGATAATCGATAAGTGACACAAAAAACATTAACTCACCGCAGACCAAAACTTCTTATCTGTTAACTAAAACTATTAATCATTCATATGTTGAAGGAATATAGCCTGGAATAAAATTACCTTATATCGGCGACCAGCGCCAGATAAGTTGCCCAGCAGGCATCTGACGTTGAAACAACGTTGATTATTGGTTGATTTCAGGTTGAAATGTTGAACAACCAAAATTAAACGTCATATCAACGTCGAAATCTGACCAACACTAGAAGGGACGTAAAACAACGTTATTCCAACGTTGAAATAACGTCGATATTGGTACGTTGAATTTATACTAATTTTTAAACGTTGAATCAATGTTGATATCAGGTTGAGATGCGGAACAACCCATATTATACGTCCAATCAACGTCGAAATCTGATCAAAACTAGAACGGATGTAAAACAATCTTATTTCAACGTGGAAATAACGTCGATATTGGTACGTTGAATGTTTACTAATTTTTAAACGTTGAATCAATGTTGATTTCAGGTTGAAGGGCTGAACAACCAAAATTAAACGTCATATCAACGTCAAAATCTGACTAACACTAGAAATGACGTAAAACAACCTTATTTAAACGTTGAAATAACGTCGATATTGGTATGTTGAATTTATACTAATTTTTAAACGTTGAATCAATGTTTATTTCAGGTTGAAATGCTGAACAACCAAAATTAAACGTCTGATAAACGTCGAAATCTGACCAACACTAGAAGGGACGTAAAACAACCTTATTTCAACGTTGAAATAACGTCGATATTGGTATGTTGAATTTTTACTAATTTTTAAACGTTGAATCATTGTTTATTTCAGGTTGAAATGCTCAACAACCAAAATTAAACGTCTGATCAACGTCGAAATCTGACCAAACTAGAACGGATGTAAAACAACCTTATTTCAACATTGAAACAACGTCGATATTGATACGTTGAATTCTTACTAATTTTTAAACGTTGAATCAATGTTGATTTCAGGTTGAAATTTCAATTTTCATTCTAAACCTCCTTTCACCCCGATCTCAATGTCGTAATGCGTAGTTGATTCAACGTTGATTCAACCACCGAATGCCTGCTGGGTTGCCGGAGGCCTCGCGCACAGGCACGCTACTGTGATCGAGTGAATTTCACTTCAAATTTTTACCAGAATTTTGGATGGTTATCGAAATTCTAGACGCCATCATAAGGTGTTTCAGCAATTACCCAAATCCTTGTGCTAAAAATGACAACTAAAAAGCTAATGCAAGATTCTGTGCATTTATATCACATATTCCCGACATTTGTTCCAGAAGAATGTTGATCGGTTGATCATGCTGGATTTGAATTAGATTAGCGCATTACCCCTGGGTTCTGACTCTATTTGTATCTCAAAAGCGCTGTGGTTTTACTATTTCATTTTCAATATAATTACGTTTAGTAATTATATTGAAACATGTAATTTAGCGCTATACCCCTGCGTTCTCACTCTATTCGTATCTCAAAGGCTCTATATTTTTACTATTACATTTTCAAAATAAATGCGATTAGTAGTCCCTGTTAATTAGAAAAAAATGATTTAATATTATACACTATGCTCTGTATTAAAGAGGCTTCAGTCCAAGGGCCAGCCTGCTGCTCCAATGCTCTAGGCTTGCCTGTTGTTTCAAATTTTTCGATGCTTCGCTGTGATCCTCGATGTCTCATCTGCCTGACGATCATTAGTGTGTTGTTGATAAACATGTTTATGCGACTGCCGGTTCGTTATCGCGGCTTGGTCTATTGAGAAACTATAAAAAATTATTGTTGTAACTGCAGATACCTGCAATGCATAAGCAGATGGAAATATAGTAGGCAGAGTCGATGTACTCCGCAGTTTGCATCATTATATTGACGTGTACTACAGTAATTAGAGAAAATTTCTATCACTATAGCATACAATGAAGTACGTTGCGGTAATATCAGCATTGGATGATGCATTTTTTTTTAAATTTGTGCTTGTTGCATGAATTTATGATCCAATAAAAGACCCTTGAATATTAAAGCTGAGAATTTTCAAACCTGTTTATTAGGTTTAATAGCAAGCAACTGTTTCTATCTTAATGTGCCAGTAGTATGAGAATAATTGCGGCCTTATTGGAAAGAGGAATGCCTTTCATATACTAAATAAAATCATATTATGTATGGTGCCGTATTTCCTACGTACTGTGGATCTGGTTTCAAGATTTGTTGACGTTACCGCGAATTACATGCGAATTTAATGCATCAACTATGCAAAAATACGATTCGTGCCAACAGCGACCCATACAATAAGTCTAAACATTTAGAAAGCTAAACCAAGGAATCAAATCATCGGATAAATTTTGACGTGGAAACCAGTCATCAGTTCCAAATTCCACATCCTCCTGACATTTAAGCATTGCCTTCGAAAGCTAAAGGCGGCATGAGACGAGCAACTGACGATACCTGTTTTCGAAGCATTATCCACATTCAAATTCTCCTCCAGAAATGATCATTGTCCTCGTATCTAGATTTGTGACCTCATATCTAGATTTGTGACCTCATATCTGGATTTGAGCCTTCAAACCGAAGCCAGCGCATCTCGATTCTAACCTCAGCCCAAATACTGAATAGGCTCCTTACATAATAATTTTCAGATATTGCTGAAGGGAACTCAATAACGCCACGAACAAAATAATTGACTGAACAAATAACATTTTTTCGAAACTGTTTGATAATGACATTATTAATATATAATTGATATAATATAATTATTGATACTGACATTTTTAGTATTTAACCGATATAATATAATTATTGATAACGACATTATTAGTATTTTATGTCATTATCAGCGTTTTTAAGAACTAAAGACTCGCATGATTTAAACACACTGCAAGTTTCACCAGCTGAAGACCATCGCGCAAACAATGCCGATGCACAGATTGCAAGAGGAGTTCCAAACCCTGGCCTGTGTTTGATTACTGACGGAACATGGAAGCTGATTCCGCCCTCAGTGCTGGTAGGTTCATTTACTTAAAGCCCGAGAAAAGAGACTGAAATTACCGGAAATCAATTATTGCCAGTTAATGATATGAGGAGATTGGATAGGATCGACCCAACATCGAATTCTAAAATTAATCCTTGTGTCCTCAACTTCCAGTTCATTTGAACCGAGATGAAAGGCTCATGTATTTTTAGTTTATGCGTTTCTGATGTCATTGAAATTTACCTAGTAACGAGTTTTCAGCATTTATTTTATTTGATGATTGAATTGACAAAATAACTATATATATAAAAATTATAAACATGAATGTAAAGCAACGAGAAAGTCGAAAAGTTCCCCGTATTTAAAAAAAAAAACATTCTGAGACCAGCTCCGTCACTAGTTTAAAATTTCATGAAAATTAAAATTATAAAATTTCATGAATATATTAATTATCTCCCACCCAGTAGAAATAAATACCTAATTGATTCGTATAACGTAACGAAAGGCGAAAAACTAAATGTTTACTACTTTAAGCCGATAAAACTAACAGCTCTTTCAGACAAAGATTATTTTTTGAAATATGTAGGTTTTCTAAACTGATAAAGTCTGTAGCATCGCAAGCAGGGCGATAATATTTTACATAAGCACTTTCGGACGTCGGTATGAGAAATTTTGAGCGCAGAGACGCAAAGCTAAACGAGGTGGACTTCAATTATTAGTCTAATCCAATCAAGTCTAATAAAATATATGAATCACAACGAATTTTCTAACTACTCTCTCAGCAACACGAACAAAATCCTTTGTCGTAACTTTTCTAACTCGACCGCTCAAGTCAATGGAAATTCAATTCAAGAAATTTCGCGCCGCATAATTCCAAGTTTATGTGTCGCTGAGTAAAAAAAAATTTTTTTCACAAGCTTTTTCCATGTCTAAAATTTCTGATTAAATAATAGATGTTTCCTTTGGTGACAGATGTTAATCTAAAGCAAATATTTAATTAATGATTTACACTCGCTTGATACACATATTAACATGGAGTCTTTTTATAATTAGCGGTCATAACATTTAAGATGAATTATCTAACGTTACTTGATGAAAGTGAATGTTTTAAATCGTGAATTTGAGCCGATTTTCACGAAATAGTGCTGAAAATTTTTTCTCGAGAAAAAATTTCATTCTCGCTTTCTCACTTTAAATTACACAAGAAAATAGTAAAATTTTGATGCTATTGGAATTAAATTTAGTTCGATTAAATTTTGACCTTTTTTAAATGTAAAAAATATAACTCTGTACTCAATGCAGAGTGACAGAGAGCGCATTTTCTCCTCGATGAAAACGTGAAGTCACGGACGGACAGACAGACAGACGGACAGACAGACTGACGGACGGACAGACGGACATGGCGAGCACAATAGTGCATTTTTTCCATAAATGAGAAAATGACCTAAAAACAAACGTGCGCCCAAATACCATTCACAAATAACTCGAAATGAACGGTATTGGGAGGTCTAAGAGGGCCCAAGAGATTTATTATGCATCTAATAAATACAAAAACACTTCCTAAAATATGAACTCATAATCATGAAAATTTTTTAAAAACGACTTCGAATGCTTATGAAAATAGACAAGAGAATTTTCATGTGATCTCTGCTCTGTAAAATCTATCTACTGCATTATATTATTAATTACCTTCTTTACGTATAATTTCACGAGCCATTAAATTCTGTGTTCAGGAAACTTTTTTTAAAAATTAGTCGACGTGGGAAGACGATTGCAACTCTCTAGATGTCAAATTAAACTTACAGAAGTGACCTTGCCAAGGCTGTTATGATCGCAACACCGTATAGTAAATATTTCTTTATTTGAATATGTATTTATCTGTGTTATTCTGAAATTTTTTGATACTCATCTTTAATTTTCTCCAGCAGAGACAAGATATTCGACATTAGAAAGAAACGTTGCCTACTACGTGACATCGTCTTATGGTGAAGTCAACATGATTGGGCCTTCAGTGCTCTGCTGGGCACCGTGTCGCCAGGTTGGTAGTGTGGCCCGCTGCCTGGAATACAACTTCCAGCCGTCCATTTCCAGCCGTGCCAGCACGCGTTCAAACTAAATTGAAGTGGTTCCATGATGAAGATCATCGATAGAATTTGAATATGTAGTAATTTTTAGATTGGTAATTTGAATTTTTTGTTGCATGTGAATTTGCTTGCGAACAAGGAATATAAACCGTTGAATGGGAATTACTACTCTAGTGTTCGTAAAAACGCCATCGGTGTGCCGTAAATCTGTCACAAGTAATTCATTATAAGGCGGAACTTTATGAAAAAACTCTGTTAGTGACATTGAAGTAAGTATCATAACTAAGTATTTTGTGAGTAAGTATTTGTTTTTATCGCGGAATTTAGTTGATAGCTTGAATATTAGTATAATAAAATGTATAAAAAAAATTTTTAAAGACCACGTTTTTCATGTGGACTAAAAAGTAGAAAATAATTTTTCGGCAGCTACTGATCTCTGTTTGCTTTCATTCTCTTGGTCGTTGTATTTCAGTTAAAATATTTTACAACATCTAAAACGAAAAACGTGGGGCGCATATGTATTTAATTGTTTGGTGATTACTTGATATGATGAATATGATGGTTCATTGAACATTTGATAAGTGTATTGCTGATATATCTGGTTTGAGCAAATTTTGTTATTTACTGTTGGTATATTGATTTATCATGTTTCATCCAATATAGGTAGTTTGAAATGTGTATAAGTAATTCAAGCAAGTAAAGATATGAATCATGAATAACGCAGGTCAGGGTGTGTGAAAATTTTAAAAGAATCAAATTTTGAGAATTTTAAATGAACGCGTGGACTATATCTAATAAATTTAAGAGGCATATTAAGACATTTGAAAAGAAAATGCATTAAGTGTCTAAATAGTTCACATTAAATAGCTCACTATCAAATCAAAGGTATATGGAGTAACGAATAGTGATAGAGAAATTCGAAATAGTGGTTGAATTCAAAATTGAAATTAAGGCATGCCTAAATTAAGATGCGCCCCACGTTTTTCGTTTTAGATGTTGTAAAATATTTTAACTGAAATACAAAAGACCAAGAGAATGAAAGCAAACAGAGATCAGTAGCTGCCGAAAAAATATTTTCAACTTTTTAGTCCACATGAAAAACGTGGTCTTTAAATATTTCTTTTATACATTTTATTTTCTACTTTTTAGTTTTATGTTAGTTTGAATGCTTGTGCTGTTCAAATCTTGCAATCGAAATTTCAATTAAATGTCCGTCACGCGTGCGAGAATTAACAGCGTTTGTTAGTTCTGAAAATCGCCGCTTTAGTGGGAATGGCGCTGCGATCAATTAAAGGAAAACAAATTTCCACTTCGAAAATTAATTTGTTTATAATAGTGATAAATACGCCTGGAAACATGCAACAAATTATTGATTATTGTATTGTCATCGGGAGCTGAGCTTCCGTAAAAGTTTCAGAGCGCTAGCTAGCGGGTAAGTTGGTGAAATATCGATTGCAAGATTTGATCATCACAAACAGACAGACAGACAGACGGACACGAAAGCGAGCTAAGAAAAATGTGGTAAAAAAACTGAAATGAAAGACGCATGGAACAATTCGGGTCTTGAAAGGAGACTAATGTAGAATAATGAATTTTATTTAATTATTCTGCACAAAATTCTGGATGAATTATTCACTCAGGGAAACGACGTTATTAATTTTCGGGCTTTCACACGTTCGCAAAACATAGGTTTTTCATGAACGTTTCCTAGATGCTTAGTGTGAATCAATTTTATAAACTAGAATTTTGTTTCATCCTAATTTTACCGTATATTCCATGATATAATGATAAGTTTCCCATTGCCGTGGTCGTTAACAAAGTTCAGGGAGTTGTTCCGGTGAAGTGGAAGAGCATTAAAATTTTTGTTACTGAGCTTCTTGCGCCACGCTTTCAATTCACTGGGAGCTGGACAACTACTCTACTCACTCACAAGAAAATAAATGAAGGAATTGTAAATAAATTATGGATTTGAGTGCAGAAATGAAATTTACGGATTGACCAATATGCGGAAGAAAAAGTCGATTATCCGGAAAAATGTTGTACCATTTATAGTGCATTTTCTCAGTTATGGAAAAAATCGCTATTGTGCTCGTCATGTCCGTCCGTCTAACCGTCCGTCTATCTGCCTGTCCGTCCGTGACTTCACGTTTTCGTCGACGAGAAAATGCGCTCTCTGTCACTCACTGCAGTGAGTACTGAGTTATATTTTTTTATTTGAAGCTCGGTTTGTGAAAGTAGATTTTAAGCCCTGGTATTTTATCCCGACATTTTCATCGGCTTGTATAGGCTTTGTATATCAGCGCACGACCTCAGTTTGTTGGACAGCTCGGCAAAGTGAGACTGGCACTTGGCAGCGCCAATAACGCGCCCTTAAACTCAGGCTAAGTTTGCCAAATGTTTTTTTCTTCTGGCCCAAGTTCTGTAATTTCGGTCTTTTATCAATTGCTTGGGTCTTCAAAAATCTATTATTATAACTTATTCTTTTTGCAATGCAGCACAACTCAAAAAATTTAGTTGCCGCACCACAAGTTATAAATTAAGCAATACTTGTTGAATTACGACCAATTTTAGCCTTGTTTGTGCGCGAATTCGGCCGTTTACTCTTGTCAGTCTCTGCAACTGTGACATCGTCCTCTGGGTTGTTGAGGCTCAAGTTGTAATGTTGAAGGCATCGTTCCGTTGAATGTTATATTGACACTGAACTTCTAGCTGGTTCTGCGAAAACCCTGAGACCTTCCAGTTAATTTTCGAATTATTCGTTTGAAAAGGTTAGAGTATTTGAAATAGGATGATATAAAGCGCTTCATTTGGATTGAATATTGGAAAATCATCACAAACTTTTTGTTGGTTCTTAGAACCATTGTAACATACTTAGTGTGCGATAATTTTAGATCTTCATTTGAGGGTAGACTTGAGTCAGGTACCGTCATTAAGTGCATCTTCTGGATTGACATTAAAAATTCACTATAATCATCAGAGGATCTTAAATTTTTCTCAATTCACTCCACAGTGCTCCCGACTATACAGTTTAAATTTATTGAGAAATATGAGTTTCCGATAAATTTGTATGAACAAATTCTCAAGAGGCATCGAAATATTTCAGTGTTGACCCGAATAATCTGAACGGTCTCTCAACAGGTCCTTGCTACCGAGACGGTGAAAATACAGGTTGAATGCAGAAGCACAAGACTCAATTTACTCGTGCAGCAATGAAATACACTTGTCAGTATGGGGCGACAGCTCGAGTGCACACAGCTTGCACCTAAGATAGCAATAACCTGGTCGATGTCAGCATGACAATGCAAATAGCGTCTGCGCTGATTAGAGCCACCTTATGGGTAGCTGGCAGTTCGTCGATTTCTAATTTCCTGAATAAACTGAGAGCCTTGTCCTAATTTAGATGGGGGATGTGGATTTGTTCCGAGAAATGAGCGTCAATTTCTGAATTATATTTGATATGTTCTAAGTTTTAAAGTAAAAGAGAGAAGTTTTTGACTGTTTATTGTTAATTTAAAATGTGATGTAATTTTTGTATGTAAAAATATGAACACCACAATCGTACGTCTATTGTAACTTGAGCTTAATATTAACCAAAATTTGTCTGAAAACCATTTACAGGGTTACTTTTTACTCTATGCAATCATGAACAATCAAGTTTTTTTTAACTATTTTACATTTCTAATTATTAAATTGTAAAAAAAATCATCCCAAAAATGGTATTGCTTTGATTAGGCGTATTTACTGTGCCTAATTTAATATATAATTGATGTCGCTAACTATTCTAAATCGGCGAGTCCAACCTCTGTGCTTTACCTACCCGAACCATCGACGCTTCAGAGACAAGTGTGTCCACAAGTGCACCTCAAAGGACGTACACTCTATTATACTTAGCCCTCCTTCTTAAGAATCTATTTGTGTATTTGTTTAAGTAAGATTTACAAGTCGCTGTATCAATTAGGCGACATTTATGATATCAATTACTGCAGCAACTGACCGCCACTGGGACCCAAAGCCCTGCAGTTGGAGCCATTTAAGTCAGTATTTAGTTTATGGATCTTGACCACCTGGGCCTTTAATTATTTATGAAGGGGGCAGGGTTTTTGGCTCTACAAGAGAGCTGACGCTCTTCTATTACGCGCTGCAAGTAAACTGGTCATTGTACATATGTTGAGCATGAAGAGATTGTGTCGGAATGATTGCGGTTGGAATGACAATTCATCGGCTGGACGGAAATTATGCCCGTTGGATAATAATTATTTAGAAATTTTGCAATTTTCTTTGATTTATATGTCCACAATGTTTTTGCACGTGATAAATTATAATGCCTGGAACATACAGAATGTAGTTTATTCGAGAAAGCCTGTCGCTTTTCTTCACCCTTCTCTCTCAGTTTCTCAGAAGGGATCCCCCAAAACGTAATGTTCATATATTCGACTAGGGTGCAGAAACTGTTTCTTCCTATATAGTAGAAAACCAAATCTAGCTGTGAACGATACTTTAACTTCGATATCAAAATTATTTTTAATGATTTGATGAATGCCGCTTGAAAAATCTCTGTTTGGCAACCAACCACCTTTAACTTCCAATTATGGCGAATAACAATCAATTCTAATAAAAAACAGAACTTCAAAGATCGATGAAATCAAGGTCCAAAAACTTTATAACTCATGCGTCGACGATCAGGAATCTTGTAATTCCGTTAATCCAATCTGAAAACAAAGCAAATTACAGCATTCTCAATAGCCGGAAAAGGAATACGTCATGTGGGACTTACTGGCAACTGGTTGAAGCGAAGTAAATCTGCTCATGGTACTTGTGCCAAACTCGCTATTCAGTTGAATGATTCCCTGGAGGCATACCATCAAAAATCCTAATGAGTTTCTACCTCCATCTCCGCCAATCACTGAAGGCTCTCCAGCAAAACCCGCCAACCACAGACGAGAAATCGGTCGCTACGTGTACTGAGGTCGCCGATATGTGTTCTTGAGCGAGTTCTGGAAGTACGGCAGTCGATTCACTAATAAACAATCACAATTTTTATACTGTCTGGTAGCTAATTAGAAGAGCAATACTTTTATATTTTCCTGTTTCCTATGTAGGCCGACCATGCAGAATATGATGAAGTTATTGCTCCTTGGAGTCACTAAAAATGAGGCATCAAGTAACTTAAAGAATTTACTTACAGATGCATGTTTCCGGGACAAAAAATTGACCAGATTAATGAAGTTTAATAAAGTTTTCTCTATGAAATAACTGCGCAAATTCAAAGAAAAATTTCATGTAGTTTACTTAAAAGCTTGATTTCATAATTATTGAATCCGCTCCCGTTCCTAAACTATAAAAATATAGTTTGATAGCCGAGAAAATGTTTGATTAGTACTCGACATTATATAACTAATATCCACATCATAAAAAACGTTGCATAGTAAACGATGTAGGTAACGTTAACAACTCAGCTAATTAATCAATATTACCATGAGGCTTGTCAGCAAAAAATCAATCGACGCACCAGACATACGCTTTAAAAAGTTGTTCATCCGATTCTTCCAGGGCCTGCTTGTAGGAATGAGCCAGTTTGTAGAATCAGTGCAATTTATTTTAAGGAGATAGCGAGAAGAAATTAAGTATTGTAACAGTTGCGATGAATGCCTTCAAATATTCAATTCATGACTGCGAGATACTTCTTTACTGACAAATACGTGAGAAGACATCGCTTAATCATATTTGCTCATATATCCGCCAAACATCTTAAAACTATAAACGATTGCTCTCTCATAAATAAATAAAAGACGTATACTGTGTGGTTGAAGTAGCCTCATTTCTCGTCCACAAATATATCCTCCTCTTCCTTTACTGTGGTGATCGTGCGCAACCTGCTGGATAGACGCTCGTAAGATGGATGATCTGCGCTCTTATCTCGATCTCTTTGTTTAGAGGATCCCAGGGCTTTTCATGAATGCGGTTATTGTGAGTTACGAGGCTAATCCCGATTAAAAATCTTAGGCGCTGCGCCCCGCGACTTTAGGGCGAGGAAAGCATTAGAGTTCGCCGCGGTCGTTTGGCAATCGCTGCTATTGACGCTGGGGCGTGTCAGGTGTTAAATTCAGGGTTTGAGTGATAATATTCTTTTTGAAAATGGTACAGTTGTTATTGGATTGGGGAAACATGAATACTGAATGGAGCTCAAATCTCATATATATTTCAGAATGATTTTTTCCAATTGCTGACAGTATGGATAATAAGCCACCAAATAGGTGATATTGTTTGACAGCAGCTTAAATTGCTGCAGTAACGGCAGATATTATAGCAATCTAATGAATAGTTATCATAATGTTCGAGTACAGTGTTGCAACACACTTCCGTAAGCATACAGGAAGCGGTTAATAAATATGCATAAGCTACTTCTTACAATAATTTTATGATCGAGAAAGCAAACCTTTCTAATGTTTAATCATAATCTTGATACTGTTTTAATAATAATTAAAACAATCATCTTGTATGTTTATTGATAATTTCCAATGTTGTTTAATCAAGACTTTTGTGGATTCTATTTTTAACTCAACAAAATCTCGTTTGGTTCTTCTAATAACCTAAAATTTGACCCCGTGTTTCAATTTTAAGTCAAACCACGTAATCGTGATTTTGTTTTCTTCTAAAGGTGTCCAGTGAAAATAGTTACGTGACGAAGTGAAAGTTAGTTATATCAATAGTTGCAGAAAAAAATAGTTGCATTCTAAATTTAAATTTTCTCCTAAAATTGCCTTCCATTTATCAGCTGTTCGAAATTATTTCTGAACTTGTAACTAGATTTGGTGTCATGAAGCAATAATTTCGAAGTTATGCCCGAATGGAAATTGAGATAAAAACGATCTGAATTACAGAAAGTTTCAGTGAAAAGAACGACCGGTGTAATGAAGATGCCAGGACTGAAACCAACGGTAACGTGGCTTCTCACCTTGCAAGTGTTCATCTTGGTCCACAGCAGCTCAGCAACGAGTGAGTACACTGCCATATACAATATTATTTTTATTTTATTATGGGTAGATTTGCCTGACGTTTACTACCTTAAATCAGTCTGTCAAATAGGCACATGAAGCCGAACGCCTGTAACGAACGTGTAATGAGATATTTTAATATAATAATAGTGGGTTTTAACTTTCATTAGTTCATGAATGAATGTCAGGATGCCACTAACCTATGAGTTAATGGTTGCCTTAACAACGAGCAACACGAATGGATGAATTGCATCCATCAATGGATTTTTTTATGATCCACAGAAGCGGTAGGCAAACTTCGTTGCAAAAATTGAAGAGAAAACTGAAAAAAATAATAATAATTTTCAATGTCCATGTAGGTAATTATTTTAGATGTTTTTGCTTAAAAATTTATGAAGGTCCATAAATACTCCCGATTTTAATTACGAAAACTTTCAGTCTTTTCAGCGCATTTTCTCATTTATGAAAAAATGCACTATTGTGCTCACCATGTCCGTCTGTCTGTCTGTCCGTGACTTCATCATGTTTTTGTCGACGAGAAAATGCTCTCTCTGTCACTCACTGCAGTGAGTACATTTTAAATATATTTTTTCTCGTCTACATCAAAGTTAATCTCTGTAGCGATCTAGTGAATAATGTGATCAGTAAAATAGTTAGCATGAACTTGATTAATTTCCTTTAAAGTATCAGTGGTCATTCGACATACAAGCCCACTTAATCCTCAGTAGGAGATGCGTTGGCTGATAGCTTTCGAGCCGTCCTGGCTTAAAACTTGGTTTATTATCAGCTTTCAGCTGTTGCGAAGTTAATTAGTTGCGTTCCTGGATAAATTGCTTAGCTTTAGCTGACGGGAGTGACGAGGCAGCTCATTCAGTTTACATAGTTCCTGATACAATAAGTATTTTCTATGAATAAATATTCCGTTTTATTTTATCTTGTAACGGTGCAGAGGAATATATGTTATTATGGATGACTTTCGTGGAGACTGATCAATTATGCCTTGCGAGAAAGCCTACCTGTGCTGGAAAACGCAACATTATTCCAAGACGCACGACGCTGACAATTTTTAATTAATGAAAGATAATTTTTTTATCCCGTAGCATAAATTTTAATACAGTATACTGCCAACCTGTTTGAGGTTGGAGATAGAGAAGCAGGCGTTATATAACTTTTGATTTTGAATATNATTCATTACGCAGCTTTACGGTTAGTTCTTTACTTGCGCTTCTAAGATTGAGTTGTTCTAGAAAAGACTGATTTTAAAGTACAATGAACGTCTTCCACAATCATTATGATGCTTAATTTTTGGTTTTACTTCGTTGCAGTGAAACATGTTATAGAACAGGTTTTGGAACAAAAATAATTAGAAATTAAAATTTCGAACAGTTTTCAAAAAGTTGATAGATTTTTTCGGTAAGCACAACATATAACAAGATGCACATAAGAACAAGTTATTGTAAAGACTTAAGCTATATTTGTTTTCTTATATAATAATAAATGATAAGTATTCAACACTTCAAAATGTTGTAAATGTTTTTTCAAGGATACATTAGGAATTAAAAAAATATAAAAAGTGCTGGAGGACTTGAATTTGACAAATCAATTGACTTCTTTTATAGAACTTAATTCAGTATCAATCTCGATTTAAAAATGTACGTAGATTCCTTGCAGCAATTTTGATTTTTAAAGTGGTTTCTATCAATTTTTCAGTTGGCCTAGCTGACTGCAGAGTGTAGGAAACCAATAAAAAGTTCAGGCTGGGATCAGCTGCTTAATGTATGCTAAATTTTCAAGTTCATACTTAAAACTGATTTTTGAGAACTGATGTATTTAGATTTATTTGATTTCAATTTTAAATTGGTTTCAGACAAAAAGACAAAAATCTGTTTTCATGCATCTATTTACACACGACAAAACCAAAAGAAAAATAGAATGATGAGAAGTTTATGATTAGGCCCTCAATAATTAGCTTATGTGTTGTTTTGATAAATTGAGAAAATGACGATCGCGAATAGCATCGTCCATGCTCGTTGATATCGTGAAAAACACCATATCATTCCTTATATACCTCTTTTATATCCGGGACGAATTGAAACCTTTTTTCCAATGAATTCAATTGTGTCCTTGTACATACATATTGTATGAGGCTTAACATTTCCTTGCAGCGTTTTCTTCATGAAAAGTCATCGAAGTTCTATTGTAGACATTTTCACGGAGAGGATCTTAGATCTTAGATTTACTGCTGCTTTCGTCGTGTTTTCAAATGCCCTCATGCCTACAAAGACTTCCAATGACTTCATTTTCTTGACGGTCTTCACGTCTGTAAATTGTTTCATTTCTTAGTGCCATTTGAATACAAATTATCGTTTAAACTTCCCTATTTAGGTATTCTCGTTTCCTTCTTAAGCGGCAAGTTCAAGGAGTCAATTCAAGTCAATACATACGTCAGTTCAAGCGACGGCTTGTAGTTCATTTTTATTGCGTCATGGTTGGTGTGATTTTGACCACGAAAGTCTACATTCAAGTGTTAGGAAGGGAATTAATTGTATTTGTTTAATTAATATACATAAAATAAAACTCATACAAACACGATGTTTCCGCCGAAAGTTTGAGCAATATAGGGAAGTCGGAAAAAATCTCTTACTCTAAGTCTCTCTCTGGGACTGAAAATTTTATGTTTTGTTGTTCGATTGGGTTTGGTCACGAAGCCAATGCTTCGTGACCAAGCAACGTGTCATTAATCGTGAAAAATTGCGGAAGAAATCTAAAATAATTTTTCAACATTTTTAGATTCAGGTTAATTGCAATAACAATGAGCAATATACCTCAAAATAATGCAGTTAGCAATTGTTCTGCAAATGAGTCTTAGAGTACTAAGATATCACGAATTTAAGACAACGACGCTCAAGGAAAGAGTTCTATAATAATATATGCCTTTATATTCTTGAACCTCTACAAATAAAATAATTGTAATTCTAATGAGGGAAGTGATGGGTGTCACTATTCGCGATATTAGTTTCCTTCGATATAAGATTTATTAGCGCATTGTGTTCATGCGGCCATTTAACTAAACGGAACCTTTAAATTAGCATTTGATACGGAATTTTCATCAAATTTCTATCTAGTGATATTTAATCTACATAACTTGCCCCAAAAGTAACGTATTAGATAAGACCGCATTGAAGTACAGCCGTCACTTCAAAGTAAGCGGTGATAGTATGCTAATTTTGAACTTAATGATAATTAGTGGCATGATTTCATTAGTCCTACTCAATACCGTCTCTCGCTCACCTTTCGTTCTCTCCTTTCAGCGGCCTCACCGCCTGGAGTGTCTGCGGGCGTCACAGGAACGTACGGAGCCTCGCCGGCTTCTGCGGTTGATTTATGCAGCTCAGTAACTCCCGCTGGTTCAATGTGTACATTTAGAGATGTGCTGAAAACTTACACCAACACGGGGGACAATAAAAATTCTGTCGGGTTATTGTTTCTTCACCAGAAAGCTGATCGTGGCTATCGACAGAGGCGTAACGAACAATTCACGACACCAGTTATTTAGAGGGTTACTTTTTACCTTACGCAATAATGATTAATCAAGTTTTATAACTATTTTACATTTCGAATTGTTAAAGGGAAAGAAAAGATCATCCCAAAAATTGTAATGTTGATTAGGTGTATTTGCAGTGCCTAGTTTAAAATATAATTGATTTCGCTAACTATTCTAAATCGGTGAGTCCAGCCTCTGTGCTTTACCTACCCGAACCATCGACGCTTCAGAACCAAGTGTGTCCAAAATGTGTACGTCAAAGGAAATTAATACACTCTATTATACTTAACATTCCTTCTTCAAAATCTATTTGTGTATATGTTAAAGTAAGATTTATAAGTTGCTGTGTCAATAAGGCGACATTTATGACATCAATTAATGCTGCAACTGACCGCCACTGGGACCCAAAGCCCTGCAGTTGGAACCATTTAAGTCAGCATTTAGTTTATGGATCTTGACCACCTGGGCCTTCAATTATTTATGGAGGGGGCAGGGTTTTTGGCTGTACAAGGGAGCTGACGCTCTTCTATTATATTACGCGCTACAAGCAAACGGAAATACATATCGCCATTGCACATATGTTGCGCACAAAGAGATTATGTCGGAATGATTGAAGTCGGAATGATAATTCATCAGCTGGATGGAAATTATGCCCATAGGATAATAATTATTTAGAAAATTTTCAGTTTTCTTTGATCTATATGTTCACAATGGTTTTCCACGTGATAAATTTACCATACATGGAATATACAAAATGTAGTTTATTCGAGGAAGCCTGCTACTTTTCTTCACCCTTCTCTCTCAGTTTCTCAGCAGGGGGTCTACCAAAATGTAATGTTCGTATATTCGACCAGGGGCCGGATTATCAAAACTTCGCAACTTTTTGTATTTACGACAAAAAAGTTCTGTGGTACGTAAATACACCCTAATTTTGGCTTTATCAAAACTTTCGTACGCAAGTCTTAGCTAAAAGCCTAATTTTTTTTCCCGCGTAAATGTTTTTATATTACCACCGCTAGTATTACGTTGTCATAGCAACGCCACTCGTAAGTCAATTTTGCGTACTTACGAAGTTTTGATAATACGGCAGGGCCCGGAAACGGTTTCTTTCGAGTAGAAAGCCAAAATATAGCTGTGAACAATACTTTAACTTTGATACCAGAATTGTTTTCCAATGATTTTATGAATGCTGCTTGATAAAATCTCTGCTAGTAAAAAACAGTTCATCAAAGATCGATGGAATCAAAGTCCAAAAACATCTAACGCGTCGTCGATTACGAATCATGCAATTCCGTTAATCCAATCTAAAAACAAAGCTAATCATAACCTTTCTCAAAAGCTGAAAAAAGGTAATACGTCATATGGGACTATTGGCACTGAATATCGAGTTCGACATAACTACAATGAACATGGTTGTTGTGTCAACTACTATGAAAAACTACCATGAACATGGTAATTGTGTCAAACTCACTATTCAGTTGAATGATTTCCTGGAGGCGTACCATCAAATGTCCTAATGAGTTTCGGACTTCATCAGCCAATCACTGAGGGCTCTCCAGCAAAACCCGCCTATCGCCGACGAGAAATCGGTCGCTACGTGTACTGAGGCCGCCGCTATGTTCTTGAGCGAGTTTTGGAAGTACGGCCTTCGATTCACTAATAATCAATCACAATTTTTATACTGCCTGGTATCTAAATTAGAAGAGCAATACTTTTATATTCTCCTGCTTCCTATGTAGGCCGACCATGCAGAATATGATGACGATATTGCTCCATGGAGTCATGAGGAATGAGGCAACAAGTAACTTAAAGAATTTAATTACAGATGCATGTTTCCGGGACAAAAAATTTACCAGATTAATGAGGTTCAATAAAGTTTGGGAAATGACTGCGCAAATTCCAAGAAAATTTTTCATGTAATTTACTTAAAAACTTGATTCCACAATTGCTGAATCCGCTCCAGTTCTTGAAAACTATAAAATATAGTTTGATAGCCAAGAAGATGTTTTAATTGTGTTCGACATTATATAACTAATAGCGACATCATAAAAAACGTTAAATAGTAAACCCTGTAGGTAACGTTAACAACTCAGCTAATTAATCACTATTACCATGAGGCTTGCTAGCGAAAAATCAATCGACGCACCAGACATACGCTTTAAAAAGCCGCACTGAATCTGCCAATTCTGGTCAAGCGACGCACACACCTTAGCAACCTTGATCACCGCACGCACGAGTACGAAACGGCAACACAGGATCGAAAGAGAGCGAGGTCAAGCTTGCACTCGGGTTTCTTAGCAAATGTGCATGACGTAATCTTTCAGTCTTTCTTCTCATTCCAAGCTCGGGAGGAATTTGTTGGGTCTGCAGGCCCAACAAATTTCTCAGCATTGAAACTCAATGCTATTCATTCCCTTAATCGGCTCCTGCAATAAAATACTTCGGCGGAATTCGCATTGTTTTGAGTCCAGTTAAATTTGTTTTTTCTTTATTTTATCCTTAACGCGGCATTAAGTATTATGTATATAAGGTATAAGGTAAGGTATTTAATTTGGACCTGAAATAAAGAATAAAGAGTGTCGCTACACGTGTGTAGTTCATTTCTATCAATTCTCATACTTTTTTAATGAAAATTTAATATTAGGAAGTTTATTTTTAAATAACACCTCTTGAACTACGAGAGATTCTCATTTACCTGTAATCTAATGTAATTTTTGTTCCTCATAACTGTTCGTGAATGCATTAAGTTTTTGATCTCTCGGGAACTTGAAACTGGTGTTGGAAACATTTTTCATTAAGCGAGTGCCGACAAACTTCTCCTTGAAAATAAAGGTGTTCATTGCAGTAAAGTAGGAGGAAGGTAAGCAGCGAGGTTTGGCTAGATTTCATTCAAGTTCTACCTCACTACAACACTTCTCTTTAACTTCACTTGTTGTTTGTCTGCTACAAATTTTATAATCGATATTCAACAAACTTATAATTTTCCAATCGCTATGAAATTTTGCATACTTGCGTAAAGTTGGGGACAATGCTGGAATCGATTGACAGAATAAATAATTTAAAAAAATATTTATTTTATTAATTAAAAAAATAAATAATTTTTTTAATATATAAAGAAATTAGAAATTCATTGTACATGGGTAACATCGGAGACACGGGCATCTTTAGAAGTGTTTTCTTTAAAAAGTAAATTTTGAACGCATACTATTTTTATGCGTCAGGTTCAGTTTCAGTGCATCACGTTGCAAATAAAATATGCTTCTCACAGGCCTTCTACAGAACATTCACCGAAGTCCATTTATGTAATTTATGTTTTTGGATAGTGAAAAATACGGATACTCTGCTTGTGTCCTAAATATGCCTAGTATTTGATTCTGGAGATTTTGAAAAATTTCTAAAACGCGAGGCTCGGAGTTTGCGCAAGAAAAAAACGAAGATCAGTGTGGAGCGGATGATTGCCTGTAACGTCCTAATATCATTCATGTGACGCTCGTGTTCCATGGTATTGCTAACCTGGCATACAAGATCCCTGGTCATTATTAATAAGCGAAAAAATTGTTTCGGAATATAATAGAAGTAAAATCATCAGTTAAAATTTAAGTATATACGAAAGAGATTATAACCTGAGTGACGAAAAAAGGACAACAGAATAAAAAAATTATCGATTTTCATTTTCATACTGCAGGTCTCTCATCCTCCAGCCCTTGCAACATGCCTAATGAACCTATTGGTGCCTACAACTCGGTTAAAAAATAGGCTTATCAAATGTTGCTCCAAACTAAGTATCATTCAATCCCATGTTGCCTCAAATACAAAGAGAGTGAATAATTATTACATTATACATCATTAGCACCAGAGAGCATACACTCAAAACTAACGCTAACAGCAACAGCTCCGGCACTGATAATAGCTGCAATAATTACAACATGTGACGCTTTCATAAGTAAATATTGCAGCAACAACTGCAACGACAATATCAGAAGCAATGATGAAAGCGACGATACTACCTCTAACGTCGTCATTGTCGTGAATGCGCTGCCGTTCTCATGGGATCATTTTCCTTAATCCCCGGCTCTGTTGCCTGTGTTATAAATGGAACATCCAATGACCATTTCTGTGCTGAAATTTCAGCTTCAATTATATATGAAATCTTGAATTTTTTCCAATTTGTATAAGAATATAACCCAATTTGTGACTTTTTGAAATGGAAAAATCGAGACTGCGAAGTCCATTTGAAAAGTTAAATTTGAGGTATAGCCTTATACTGAGCGGCGGACCGAGTGATTCATGGTGCTTCAATTCATAGTTTTCTCCAAACTATGAATTTACGGTTACAATTTTGTGAAGAAAATCATATAACTAATATATAATGATTTAAAGTAAATTTAAAGAATAATACAGTAATTTACGAATGCGTGTAGTCATTGGATGTTGAGCAAAATCATTTGATAATGGCTCGTTCGTGGGTGAGGGACTGAAATAAGTTGTTCTGTATGTGAAAAGATATTCATAGAGATTTCCGAAATGGGAATAATTAGTCATTCATATACGTATAAATGATAGTACTAAAATAATTCTAGTTATGAATATGCTCTAGCACGTAAACTATTAGTTTTGATTGTATAATGCATACCTCATATAAGTGGATAATGTTGGATATCACCTCCTGTATTGAAATCAACACTGAAATCCAATTTCAAAATTCGCATCATGACACATGTCATCCAGTTCCAACACTCCTGCAACGACGTCAATCTGGGCCGTGAATGCCGCAATCAAGTCGGTTTAGCGCGGTCAAGCGAAGGGTTGTACTCTCGCGCTTGTACTTCGAGAGGCCTCAGCAGATGCCTTGTCATTTTAGTGGTTACATAAAAGCAGCGAAATGTTATACATCAACGCTGCAGATAAGAAATGGTGTGGGATATAATTCATGTTACCTGTATGATCTTCGTCATTGCGGCAAAATTTAAAAATTAATGTAAATGGATGCTAATTCATGAGCAATTTTAAACCAACTTTTATTAGTGTATGAATTTCTAGGGTTTCTTATCACAGATATTTGTGTTTTCCAAACTTTATTTTTCGAAATCGGTAAGTTGGATATGAGTATTTCGGTATTTATTTGATTCGGTAAGTTGGATATGAGATCACATGACCCACATTAAATTTCCAATGCCACACAAAACAAACGCAAAAATTAATTTTTTTTAAGCATTACTTGCATACATATGATGCAAAATTGATATCCTGAAAGTCTGAAGAAACGAGCCATGAGTTTCTTCTGCATGATATTTTACCAAAAATGTGCCGTTCATTTTCTGACATTTTCAATTTTCAAGTTGGGAAAGTAAACATCAAAATGTGATTTATGCTGGGAATGCTTTGTACTTATGTTAGGAATGCTACCAAAATGTCAATCACTGAACAGTTACTGCGTAGCACCATCACAAAATTGGTTCTTTGCATCATATCGTTCATCAATAAGCGTTAACTATTGCGGTTTTTGGATATATATATTAAATATTTCATCGTCTATCTATAAGCACCAATTAATGATAAATTTACCCTCAGTGATACATTTTTCGCTCCTAAGATAAGAATCGATGTCGTCACTCGATCTTGTTCTCCCGTATTTGATTAAACTTGAAATTCTATAGCATCACCAGCAGCACAACAGCACCCAAGTGTTATCTTCTGAAGATGGAGCCGTAAAGTGGGCGACAAAGTTGAGCACGCCGTCGGAATTTGTTGGCTGCTCAGAAGTTTTTGACGCAAGGCGTTTTATGGGTTCGCTAATAACAAAGCAGGAGCAGCTATCGAGCTGGAACCCAAACTTCTTGCACAAATTGCTATTGGCAGCGGCCTGGCTTGCGAAGTGGCCTTTCTCATGGTCAAAGAACGTACGGTATGTTTCCCTCAGTTATATACGTAGCAAGTCAGAACACGTGATAAAAATGTCAAGCTCGATAATTATTGTACCGATAGAACTTTACTGGATTTTTGTGAAATAATATGTGGATTGGTTGTTTGTTTGAATTAGAAATAAATATGAAGAATTAGAACTAAATATTATATTATATGTTTTTCATCATAGTCATTTATGTCAGAGGGGATTTTCATTGGTAACGGATGAAAAATCTAACCCTGAATTAAAATTTAAATCCGAACATTTAGCGAGAAGGTTGAAGCCTTACAACGTACGCATTACAATGAAAACAACTTGCAATAGAATTTTAAAGCATGATACATGAAAAGACTGCTTACATTTCAAATATTATTTTGTCATCTTTTATAGAGCGTGAGATAAGTGCTGCTATAGTTCCATTTGGAAATGATAACTTTATGTCATTCCTATTTTATTTGCACCGTCGACATTGATTGGCTTTTCGGCGAAGCATCTCCTGAACATCAAGCTTTGCGACTTGAACTCGCTGTCAGGCAGTAGTTGACGATTTTCGGCCAACATGGCTATAGCCAAGGACGTTTTTCGCATGCATTATAGACACTCGGGCCACGGCTCCTGGAAATTATCATCCCCGGTCGAAGAAATCGTTGTCGTGACGGTGTGTAGTGGTCAATACACGAACCGGAGTTGACTTGAGGGAGCCACTCGATATAAATTTGTTGTGGTGGCCTTCTGTGTTGCTCGCTCATTCACTCACGTGGTTACGTTATGTAGCTTTCTTGAAGCCAATTGAATTAATTTTCTTAACAATTTTCTTATTGTTCATCTCAGTTAAGTGCATTAGATTTTTAGTTTGATTAGAAAGTTCGAAGACTAGGTTGGCAAATGAAATTTTACTTTCGTATAGCGGAGTACGCGTTGATTAGGACATCACAGAGCTGTCGCTGATTCTTAACATAACAGAATATTCGCAGCTTGTTGCGGTCTCGAACACACTACTCACTGCTCCAATTGCAATTTGATCAGAACTATATAGCAGGTGGCTAGGATCGAGCCCCCGAGTTTCTGCTACATTAATAGTACTCTGAATAATTATTGTAACCGCAGGTCCCGCAGGGACCTGCGGTTACATAATTATAATTAATAATTATTATTGTAACCGACTAACTGCAGGTCGACAGACTCGGATACTTCTTGCTTTTGCCTTCATATAATAACTCATGAGAAAACATAAATATAACAAAAACTGATACCGGAAAACAATAAGATAACTGGTAGTCGTGTAAATTTATTGTAATTGTCATTTATAATCTGTAATGTAAGCAAGTATATTATTCTGAAACCTGCTCGTTTATTTTAGGAGCAAGCTCTCTCAGTAGATGTTGAAAAAATATGGTTGATTGTTAATTGGAAAAGTTAAATACGATGTAACTCACGATAACACATTGAATACATATTTGGACTAACTGGATAGAAACAAATCATGTCATACATCTTGTGAAAATCATAAAGATTTTCGCTTTGGTTCTTGTATGGTAACATTATTCTAATTTTCTGATTTGAACGAGACGTCGGCTGCAGATACTGAGTAAAGAGCCTTTTTGGCTGCATAGCGTCGTCTATTATTGGGAAAGGCAACTTTAGAAAAATGTCTGTAATTAGTGTCTCCTGGTAGCTCACATTATCGGTGTCGCCTGGAAAATAAATATATGCATGAACACATAAGAATAAAACTATTTGTAGACGTTAAATATGAGGACGATAGACGGTGAAGTTTGTCGGGATCAGAAGCGAGCATATAGAGCCTTTAATTAATGACCAGTTTGCTGTCCCAAACGAAGGTTCTAGCTTGGCTTTTTGAAACCCCTAAATAAAAAATGTCATCAACCATGTTAAGTTTCGGTTCTTGATTGTGCTAATTTCTACTGGAATATGAAGCCGCGAGCAGCCTGCCGAGGTCGCATACAGAGATGTTTACAAGTTTGAATGGTCGCATGGCAGTGTCCACTCTTATCTTATTCTGAATTAATTGCCATGATCGGCGCTGTTGCGAGGATGCCTGCGCTGATCGGCGTTGATGCGAGGATGCCTGCGCTGATCGGCGCTGTTGCGAGGATGCCTACCCTGATCGGCCCAAATCCGAGAGAAATTTTTCGAACGAAATGAGTTATTGCTTTAAATATTTGCCATTTGGTACTCTATGTGTGCCTAGTGTAAATTATGTACCAAATTTGGTTTTCTTGGCGTGTATTTATGTATCAACCCTAACTGCAAAGCTTGTACCCTGTCTTTGCACGTGTCCCCAGCTTTCATTAACTCTAGTCATAAATCTTTGTAGCTTCCATCAAAGACGCGTTGCATGTGCGTCTTCGCTTTCTTCTGTCGCCAAACAAAGACCACAAAATTACTGGCCTGACAAGCCTTGTCTGGATTACCACGGCTGGCATTGTTCATACTCTAGAAAGCTACGATTGCAATAAATAAACTGCATGGGCAAGAAAATATTTATTCTTAGAGTGAAAATTTCCATTTATTTTTTATATATTGGACGCAATATCTTTTCGATTCTGTTTGAACACGACATGAGTAAGTACACATTGTTTCTTTTCTATATGATTTTTAACTTCAACATTAAGCTAGATAATTATTGAGTTACTTTCCCCAAACGAAAAACTAAAAGAACCCGTACATGACTAAATGAATTCGACAATTTTTCCTGGGAAATTCCAGTGTGACTTATAATTTCCATATACTTATAATCGCATCATGTATGATCTGTATGCTTTTAATCGCATCATGTATGCTCTGTATTCAATTGTAATTAAAATAACTAAATTCGTTTACTTCAGCTTGGCTGTTGATAGATTCCATGAATCGCGGATTGAATGATTCCTGTTTCCATGGAATCCCCGTTGGCATAAATCATTTCATTTACAAATTGGTTTCCTCTTGCTGAATACATGATACGATTTATTGTGTACCTCTTACAGACGGCAAATGCCACGTGACGGAGAGCGGCGTGCTGCGCGTGCTGACCGTCACCGCTGCTGACACCCGTGCTGCCTTCCGCTGCCGTACCCTCAACGTGCTGACTGCTGCAGCACAGCTTCGTGCTGACAGGTACGTTGCTGCCTTCACTCAACGTGCTGACTGCTGCAGCACAGCTGTCCGGTGCAGCACGCATCGTGCTGACAGGTACGTTGCAAAACTCCATCTAGTTTTGATTGTGCGATTTAATGCTTATATACAGCTTCCTATCTTCAAGAGATGACGTCAAATTGAAATTTTTCTTGTTTTTCGAAAAGTCTACCTGGATTAAATTTATTTTTAACCGTTATATGGAAAATGCACAAATTTTTCTTTGAGTCTTCTTTGATTTTAGATCAGTTCTTCATAACTTGCACCGACGACATATGGAGTATGATTTCTATCATGTGTAAAAATAAGACTCTGGTTTAGACATCTTTTCGCGATAAATTGATGACTTTTTGGACTTGGTTTCCATAGAAAATACACTGTTTTATATCTTGCAATGCCACCCAGCGCTTGTTCCGGACAATCCTTATGCCGAAGCCAGGCTTAAACGAAGCCCCAATAGCTTAACGCCGCCGGAAATGTACTGCGCGTATTTGCATTCCGCGCCGTTTTATTTGGCCTACAGCACCTCTGCGAATAAAGATTGCACGTTGCGGTCGCGCGCCTGTGGAAGACTGCAATGAATTCGGTGCGGAGAACGGACCGTAAAAAGCTTCTAGTGACTCTCAGGCCGCTGGCCTGTAATGCTCGTTCCGGGAATAATTTCTTGCAAGTCCCACACCTCACCGCTGCACGATCTTTCCTATTCCCATCTGGTCTCTATTCCCTGGCTAAAGAGTTCAAATTAAAGCGTAACTGCACCTCAAAAAATTCTGCTGGTTTAACTGCTAGATAAGGCGGTAGGATTTTCTGCTCGCCATAAATTCAGTCCATGCAAGTGCTGGCTTTGCGTGAAATTTTTATGTCATGTTTCCCAAGAATTAGGGATTTTTCCAGGGCCACCCGGCAATAGAGATTAGATTACCTAGTGGAACGCTTGGTCGTCCGTTGCAGCTTGAATAATGTGGTTCATATGCTCTACGGCTGCAGTCATATTTATAGGCGACATTGTTCTTGTTTTGTTTTGTATTAACTTGGATATCTGAGATTGTTAGAAGTAAAATTTATCTAGGAATTAAATGTCGCACTTTGATATTTTTACTGTAAAGTTTTTTCAACGATTATCTGGTAGAGCTTCTGCTTCCTATACACCTCCTGCTTCTAGCAGTATGAGGTAAATTTTCGCAAAATGATTATTTAGCCCAATTAGTTATTTGCTTAAGTCACTAATTATCTTATCCAATGGAGATAAGGGCTGTGAAATAATTTATTCGATGAGACTAAAGAATAAATTTCTAACAATAGAATGTTGCTCATCACGTAGTGAATATTTCAAAAACGTCAAGTATTTTTTTTTCAGGATCATTTGCCGCTAATTTCGTCTGACTTTGTTTATTGAGCTTGTCATGTGGCATGTTTACGCCTCAATTACGAAGCAAAACTATTCAGAGTAACACACGCTGTACCTAAAATTTAATTCCTAACATGAAAATTTTATTCTCAGCTCTCCTGTTTCAAAAGTGAAACTGAAAAGTTTTTACCATTTCTTCAGCAACGGTGTTGAGGAAAAATTTTGGTGCTAACTCATAAGAGGATGCTGTTTAATTTTTAGAAAATAAGTGATGTTTCACTTTACTGAATCGAGAAAACAATTCCTAAGTAAAATTAGTTGCCAAGAAGAGTTTGTAATTCTTTCGTTATTTATCTTTTTTTTGTTTAAAAATTAAAGGTGCCGGTCAAAAAATTTTTATTCCTGATTTATGACACAGAATTTTCTACCCAAAATTGATGCTAGTAACAACCAGGAAATCTATTTGGAAAACCTTGCGAGTGCGTCCGCTTGTTCGCATTGCTGTGATCAGTTCACCCTCTCATTTTGCGTCTATATTTCGCAGAAAAAAAATGTTTTTCGTTCAGATTCAGTTTTTTGCAATCAGCCCAGGCTAATCATTCTCGTAGCTGCTGCTGAGAGCTGTCGGAATATTTAGAGGATCTGAGCTTCCCTTGTCAACTTCATGCAACACGTCCAGGTTTTTAGAAAACACAAAATTTATCATTTTTTGTCGCACACTGTCGAGGTTTATTCACGGATATTCTAAATAAAATTTGCAGCACCTTTTAGATTCTAAAAGTTTGAATCTACACCACGCTTCTTTCTACCTTTCGTTGGAACTTTAGTTCACGTTGCTTCAACTTAAGTCTGTAGGATTTAAGTTTCATCGCGCGAGGAATATTAAAGTGTAGAATTATCGAGATGCAGCGCTAGCTAGAGAATATATTTTAATTTTATGTTAATATTTTGCTTCTGATATGCTTATCGCGCGTAACACATTTATTACGCACTGTTAAATTAAATATAAATATCAGTGTTAAATAAATAAACATAAACAGGGTTGAATAAATTAGCACTGTTCGGTGTTACTTAATTTACTTTACGAGCAACCTTCTTTATTAGGGGCGCTTCTCAACAAGATAGTGTCACAATAGGCAGCAAGTATTTCCATATCTCAAACATATTCTTTATCTTCAGCATTATTTTGCGCGTCGTTTGCGCAATGGCTTACTTTTATCCTGATAATGTCATTCAAAAGCCACTAAAGATAGACCAATGAGCCGCGCATGAGAAAAAAGGTTTATCATCGGCTATGTTAATCATATTTTCCATTTCAAATTTATTAGAGTCTTAAAATAATGCACAATTATTTTCACTCATATTTGATATTTTGAGTGGCTCTCGTGTTATTTTCATCATTCATTATTATTGGTGAAGGAATTGAATATTCGTGAGAAATACTTTGCTATCTGATATTTGATGAGCGTATTTAAATAGTTTTTGGTGATTAAACTTGCAAATACAATAGTGAGCACAATAGAGATTTAAATGAATAATTTCTTGCGTTTTTCGTTAGGATTATGAAAACTGTGCATTCGTGTCTTTCGTACCATACACTAGGAGTTCATCATAAGAAACGAACTTTGGGCATACAGCAGATCTTGGCGGTTAAGACCGTGTTTAAATCAGGACAGGGCCCAAATAAACGGCCTTCTTTCCTCCAAAGCAGCGCTACGTCAAGGCTAATTTAGAGAAGAACAATTAGAGGGCAGACCTGGGAGAACTGCTCACTGATCAACATGCGAGGTGGTCTGTCCGGCAGAAAAACAGGAAATATAAAGCCACCAGACTTGTGATGGCTTAACATTAGTTAGACGGGAAAGAATTTGAAACAGGGTAGTGGACTTAATGTTTTATTATCTAATTTAATATACAGACCTCAATAAGGTTGCTCATATCAGAGTCGCTTATGATGTTCGCTCAACGCAGATTGATGCAAATTTGAGTTCTTTAAATTTCGAAATAATTTTATTATCCCCTTATTTGGAATCTTCTGCAAGCAGAATTATTGATTGCGCCAAGGTATGTGCTTTTAAAAAATTCTAACATTCGGTTAGAAAATACAGTTACTTAACCACTCAAAGTAAATTAATTATATTAGTATCATGATTATTATTGTATTTTGAATCTTCTGGAATTTATTGGCTCAGTAAATACCTAAAAAATAGAATACCTTTTGATATAAATAAGTTTTGCTATATTTCTTTTCCTATATCTCGCTCCAATACGAAACGTTTGCAAGCCGTTGTGTTAATGCATTTTATTATTTACAAACTGAAGGCATTTTTAAATTATGATTTTGGCTGAATGAAAATAATTGAAGATAATTAAATTACGAATTGAGAATTGAATGAATGAATTATGAAATAAAATAATTGATTCAATTTAATTGAATTAAATTATTGACTGAGATGGCGGTATCCTACGAACTCAAGGGAATAAAAATGAGGTTCATGGTCCATAAATCAGAGAGAGAGATGGAACGAACATGGATGGTTTTTATCTTAACCGAAAACCTTGATTCGTTAAAAATGATTTCGAAATTAAGTGCAATGCAATTCTTGTCGACCTTCTTCGGAAAACGATATTGATAACGGATATTTGTCGCTATTGGAATCTATTTTTTGTATTTGATTAGATAACATTTTCTAATTTCTCGAAATGAATATAAACGAAATATAATTGCATTATTTGACTAAAGTTGGAGCTACTTATGAATTTACTGAACGAAATTATGGCTTTTGTTTTATCGTTAAAGGCTGAGAGAGCGAGTTTAATGTAGCTGTCATGGTGGTCAACTTATCGGCTCCGACGAAAGTTTAACTTTTTGGTAGGTTCGTATGGTTTCATCCTGCATTTCGATCAATGCCAGTTTATTTAAGCCGATTTTAGATAATTAATAATTTTATGATTTAATTTTAAATACTTACGTAAGTTACCGTTCATACTACAAGCACGGCTCCAGCATGCATGATGCGAGAGCCCTGGCCAGTCACGGCTCATACTCCATGCATGATGCGAGAGCCCTGGCCAGTCACGGCTCATACTCCATGCATTCAAATTAGAAGCTGGGGCGACTCTAAAATTTGTTAGTTGAGCTCTCCCTGCAGTCTGCGCTGCACAACACAGATTAGCGCACATTTGCAGAGCCAGTGCAGTGTCTTGACGCACATGCCACTAAGATCTTAATCCATTTAAGATATTAGTTATTTTAAATTATTCTTAATTATTTAACTTATTTTATTATTTACCTAAGATCTTAGAAATTTTACAGAATTTAATAAACATTTATCCTCAAAAATACTGACTTTCGTCTAACGGCTCTGCAAATATTGGCTAGGCAAAGCACAATTTTAATATCAGAAATTAGAACTACTTGAGTGTGCACTGTAATGAACTGCATTGTTCATGAGACATGGAATCGTGCAAAATTTTTTAAAGAGATCTCCACTTTTAAAAGACACTGAGAGATAATTTTTAGGATAAGCTCACTTCAAGAAAATTATTTACTTAACTCCTGAAAATACATATGTATATTAAATACAGGCGTACTGTATATATAATATATATTTATATTATATACAGGCGTAGTGTTTACGGCCAAACAAAACCTTGACGCGATTTCTTCAAATCCACGGATTTGTAAGCCAACATTTGAGAATCTCTTTATTCGCCATCGCTAAAAAATTCTTGAAATCGTCACAAAATTCTTGAAATTCTTGGAAATTCTGGCCACATTTTCATTCCGATGAACCTACGAAATATCATTCAAATCACATCGTTTGTATTATTAGTTCATTCTTTATATGCACTCCAAATGATAGGAAAGTTTGTTCCTCAGCAAATATAAATGTTTTCCAATCATCGATTTCCACCATACAAAATTTTCTTTGATGAATTTATAAGGATTGTGTTAACAATTTTTCGGGATTCCAAGACCAAAATTTGTGTGTGATGAATCTGACAGCGAATCTCACGAATATTTACTGATCATTTAAGCAAATGTGCAGTTACTTGTAATTCTCCGTTCAAGGTTGCAAAGCCCAGACTTTAATTCCAACCATCACGGCCGTCTTCTAAACACAACTGCCTGTCAACAGATACTATAAACAACGCTTTATAGCACAGCCTAATGTGACGGAAACTTCAACAAAGCGGCTGAATTTAACAAAAGAAGCACCAACATGGCCCCTTAGAACTGCTCAGTGTGCTCAGCGGGAGTCAGCTAGCAGAAATTCTGTTAAGAGTGGTTTCTGCTGAACAGAAATTCTGTTAAGAAAAACTGAAGGTTTTTCTGCCGTGCGCTGTCATTTTGTTTTAACAGGACGATGTCGGATGAAGAGGCTGGTGTCGCATTGCTACAACGTTACTGGCAGTCTTATTATGTAACTTATTTATATATTTAAGCTCACCTAGCCTAATAAGAAAATTAATTCATAAACTTGTGGATAAAAAATGAACAATATTGTATAAAATTTACAAGCAATATATTTTTTATCCGTATAAGTCTTCTAAATTGTTAATAAATCTGGTATAATCATATGATCAAATTTATAATCGATAAAATTCTGAACTTACTCCATATTCTTTTCGGATTTACGATATAATTATTAAATGATCATTGATTTAGTGAATGTTTATTTACGGTCCCAGATACAATGGTTTCCTTTATTTTGTTTGTCTGTAAAATGAACGCGTCAATAAGCTACGATTGGTGGCAATAACCTTAAACTATTTTTGTTAATTAGTCTTATACAAATGTTTCAGCTCTTCTCTATTTAGAAATCTAATTTGTTTATAAATTATAAAAACTTACTAGAATTTAATTTTAGTGTGTGACACGGATGTAATTTGCATTCACGAAAACCTTTACGGAAAGGCAAACAGTTTTCTGTTAAGGTTTTCTTCTTGTCGAAATATTTCCTGGATCTAAGTTTCTCCTATAATTCTGACGCTTTTGATTTCGAAAAATTACGTGTCTCTACAGGTTTCTTCTTGTCGAAAGATTTCCTGGCTTTAAGTTACTTTTAATATTGTAACTCTTTTGTGTTAAAAAATTTACGTGTATTTACAGGCTCAGAAGCAGCGGTAGCGCCGGCGACAGAGGGGCCCCGGCAGCTGGACGTGGTGGCGGCTGAGGGCGTCGCTGTGAGACTCCCTTGTCCTGCGCAAGCCTTCCCGCCACCCATACGCACGTTAGTTGTCTGATGGATACGAGACATAGCTTTTATTATTTTTTATAATGTAATAGTCTTTATTGTTTTTATAATGTATACTCACATACATTATAAAATGTATACGGGTATACATACAAGAATATACATAATTTTTATAATATATACGAGATCTGCCCGACACACGTTTTTTGGGGCGAGACATAATTTATTTTCTACTTTTCAGTCCACAAGAAAAACGTGTTTTTTTAAAGTTTTTTTAAGTATTTTATTTTTTTATAATGCATACTCATGTACATTATAAAAATTATAGGAGTAAACATACAAGAATATACGTCATTTTTTATAATGAATACTCATATACATTACAAAATGTATACGAGTATACATACAAGAAAATACATTATTTTTTAGAATGTATACTCACATACATTAAAAATGTAATCGAGTATACATATAAGAATATACATTATTTTGTTTAGAATGTATACTCATGTACATTATAACAGGAATACGAGCATACATTCAAGAATATACATTATTTTTTATAATGTATACTTATATTCATTATAAAATGCATACGAGTATAAATACAATAATATACATTATTTTTTATAATGTATTCTCATACAATGCTTTCCCGCCCAAGCCTACCTAGCGTCCAGACACACGTCAACTGTGCTCCTGACACCGGCTTAAAAGCCTCACTAATTACCTTAATCAAATGCATTGCTACGTAAACCTGAATTGCCAAAATAAATAAATTCCAATAAAATTCAATTTAAAGAAAGTTTCTAAGCCGATGAACGTGACGATAGCATTCATATTTTTTTTTTCAATATATACAGGTGGTACAAAGACGAATCACCAATAGCCACAATGAATGAGGGTATCTGGGAGGTTGGTGGTGACCTAGTGATGAGTTCAGCGAGATTGGGTGATGCCGGGGAATACCGCTGTGTGGTGAACAACTCGGTCGGTTCGATCACCATCTCAACGCGTCTGTCAGTCACCACACCTCTCGCTCTCGTGGTGAGTGTACCCGTCCGTAAATCCTGTTTTTCATTTAGTTTAATTTGTCATCGTGTTTCGTGAGAGGAAATGAGTTTAACCTAGTCAGCTGTTGCGACCAGCAAATTCTCATTTGCCTATCATAGTTGTCACATTGAACACAATCCATATTGTAGAGGTCTCGGATTGAACGTTATTTTTTGTTCGAACATTAAGCTTCCACTTAATTTATATGTTTAGAATTAATTAGAACTAAAAGTGTAAGAATGTTTTAGAGAGTGTTGAGATCAAAGTTAGGAATTTTCGAATAGTAAAGAGAAGTATTCATTTTCTGAACAAAATTAAGACCAATACCCATAACTATGCTGGGGGATTATCTCTGTTCAACTCGAGCAATATGTGTGTAGGCTCAATTAGATATAAGTATAAAAGACACCGAGTTTTCATACATGTATTTAAAAAACAGGAATGTACAATGCTTTGTGTCATGTAGTCCTCTCCAGCTTGTCTCTAAAACATGAGTGAACAAAAGATTGAAATTACGAAAACGTCCGAAAGACAAGACTAACAAAAACGGAAAACTCTAAATGCAAATTGAATAAGTACTAAATTTAATTACAGGTAATAAAGTGATAATTTCTGATTTGTATTAATTGATGCTATTTCCCAACAACTATAACTCAAAGTAACTTCATAAGACTTTTCTAATATAAAGTTTGATCTGCTTCGAAACGTTTCTTTCATGGTAGATATAAGCCAAATTAGCTCTACTTATATTAATATACCACGGTGTTCACAATACTTGAAAATCAAAAAGATTCTTACTGTGAGTTGTCCGATATTTAAAATCTGATATGATAGGGCCGATTATTTTCATGATTACTTTCTCGTGCGCGTCTGAGTTTTCATTGTGCATAACTAGATTTAAAAAGAAGTGCCACTCGATTAATTAGGTGAAGTAATTAGGACAAAATAATATTTTTTTATTTAGTTCCATGTTATAATTTTCTTACACTACCTCCGTATAAATTATCTAGATTATTGTTTGAAAAAATAACAACAGAACTAGATATTAACCAAAAAAAATTTCATTTCGGCATCAAAGCGTCGACGCTTTAGTTTATTTTTTTAAGCATTTTAATTGCATTAGAATCCCAATAGTGCCAAGTGCTCACGATATTCAAGCAATGTCCAGCATTGTCAATGAACTGATGTAGTCTGGTTCTGTTTTACTATGGGCCTAAGCGAAGCTTTAGTTGTGTACAGCAACCGATTCCAAGGCAAATGACAGGTTTTATGGCTCTATGGGCTTGGCAGATGCTTGTAACTTCACCCTTCACTCATAAAAAGTAATCACACTGAGTTGATTCACGGTGAGCGCGTTGGAAATCAATCGAACGTTTCCATAAAAACAGTTGTAGAATCTAAAGGTTCGCAAGGGACTGTGGAATTTACGAAAAATGTCAAATTTAAAGGCTTATAATCTGCCTATGCTCCGACACATCCCCACATAATCTAAAACCACCGACACTACTCTCAGCGCCATCTCAATAGTGATACGTCTAGCTCCATTCTGTTGACCGCATCACCTGGTACAAAGACGCCCGCGCCATCAGGTACGTCACGGGCAGCCCGCTGGACCGCATCACCTGGTACAAAGATGCCCGTGCCATCAGGTACGTCACGGGCAGCCCGCTGAACCGCATCACCTGGTACAAAAACGCCCGCGCCATCAGGTACGTCACGGGCAGCCCGCTGGACCGCATCACCTGGTACAAAAACGCCCGCGCCATCAGGTACGTCACGGGCAGCCCGCTGGACCGCATCATGTGCCATCAGGCTACGAAAGGTCCATTCATTCTAACTATATATGTTGCCCGCCTACATTCTAATAATCAATCTTTGGCACACAAGCGGAGTGATTTCAGCGGACCCAGCCATTAATGGCAAATTCTTCTTCTGTTTTAGTTTTTTCACTATATATTTTCTTTTTACTTTTCTCATCACTCAACTTCTTGCACTCATTTGCAATATACCATTTTGAATTTTTCAAATATCAATTACTTATCCAACACTCCAGCTTTTCTTGCAGAACGACTCGAAGACGTGTTCTGTTCTTAAAACCCACAAACCATTCCTGTCATTCTTAGACAATTTGTTCAATTCCACGAACTCGAGGAAGTGATGGAAGCCATCACCCTTGTGATGGCTTCTAATCTGTTGAGAGGTAGATACGGATAGTCCTGATGTACTGTACTTGTCGCACGCGGTCAAAGCTAACGGAATGTCAAAACAAATTTATGTCTGACGTTAAGAAATGATGAGTTAACAAATGAATGCTGACGTGCGTTAGTTTTCGTGGATTCAGTCAGAATTTTCTGTCCAGGTGCATTTCTTGAAGTTGATTTACGTAAAAATGAATTCGTAGTTCGCAGCTAACAATGCAGTCTACACCCCCTTACGTTATAGTTTTTTTTGCAGTTCCATACTATAAAGAGACACCGGGAGAATATGCTCATAGAAAGACAACAGTCTTCTATGCTATTTCAAGTGTGTATACATTTTTCATGCTGATCGCAGTGTTCATATGGTTGAAAAGTTTTGCTATTGCATTGCGGTATTAAGTGAGCTCGGAGCAGTTTCTTTTTGATTACTCCTCAGGAGAAATATTAAGACTGAATTTTCGTTGGTCTCAAGCAGAGTTTTAGATTCCCTATCCGAGGAGCAATCCAATAATCCAGCGTTACTGGCTTTTAACCTTTAAAAATGTTGTATGCCGGTGAAATTTAACCATGGACTTAGATTTTATTAAATATATACATTTAATGCTTAATATTGTATATTTAATTATGATTCTAGACTTTGAGATTGATTGATGGATATTACTATGCTATTATCTATCTATGACTGGTGATCGCTTATTGCATGTGTCAGTGATTGCAAATAAGAATGCAGCTATGGAACAAAATAAATTAATTCAATATTTTTTAGCTGTTTTAAAAATTTTGTAATATTCATTTTAAATTTTAAATCTATATTTTATTTATAAATGTTACTTAAAATTATATTATATATTTTTTATGTTACTGAAAGTATTCAGTAGGGTGTGATCTCTAAATAAGTGTAACGATAGTAAATGAATAAATTAAGTAATAAATAACAATAACATAACAATAAATTGCATAGAACGATTTTTTGTACATGTAAATTTTTTATACCAAGTCGAGGTTTCAGTTTCAAACTTTTAGTTTTTAATTTAGTTTCAAGCTTTAATTTCGAACTTTTACCGGTCATCTTGAGTAAATGGACTTAACAACACAAATCAACACGAATTCTCTTCGGAAATCGGAACTGGCAAGTGGCTTATAACAAATAATTATCGTTCAGAAATACAGTGTCACTAGAACAATAGCATAAATATTTTGTCTCTGCAGATATCATTTCAAAATCGAAATCTTGTATTTCTAACAATTCCTGAGTTACGATCATTCCTGAAACTTATTGTCTTTTGAACTTGATTCTATATGGCGTGAACTGGACGTGCGTGACTGCATTCACAATGTTTGTTATATTTCTGGTCAATATGAGGAACATATTAACCCTGTTTACTGATTATCTCTTTTGGGTTTATTACGATAAACTTTCTTAAGCTCATTTCATAACCTGACATCTAATCCCTTACCGTAATAAACCTTATGATGCCTTATAACCCTTGTGAGTAAAGATAAATAATTATCGCATCGTCATGTTTGCACGTGTTTCCCTTGTATAGAATTCGTTCCATTTACTTTTGCTGTTCCAAATATTCATTGGCTCTGGAATGACCAACACTGCTAATTAAACCAATGTATTATGTACAATTAAAATAATAGAAAAACATTCATGCACTGAGAGCAGTTATAATTATTGGACGTTATTTGCGAGTATTAGATCTTAACCAATTGATTAGCGGTATTTCAGTTAGTGGAATATGAACACGAATATTAATTAAAAACGCATAAACATTATTTAGGTGAAATAGTTACAATATTCATTTTGTTTTGGGTTTTTATAATAGGATTCCGATGGACCGAGCTTTTTCGAAAAGGCTCTTGGTTAACGCCTGTAATCTTTATAACAGAAATTGAATGTTGTTTTACCACTGAATTTCAAATACCAACTGCCACTGAGCCAATTGACCTTACGCACGTTGCAACGTTTATCCTCCGGAGTTAGGAACAAACGTTCCGGTGATAGTGAGCAGGTAATAGTGTTGTCGGAGAGCACCGTGGTCGTTGCAGCGTCAGGTGCTCAGACTCGCGTTAGCCGCTTTAATGGCATCAAGACGGCCTAAGGTGCGCGCCTAACGAGCTCTTCCCTGCCACTGATTGCCTTCCGTACACCGACTCCAGGTTCACCATCTGCCAAAGAATTTAAGTCAAAACAGTTCGTCGTGGTTACGTTCTCAGTTGAAAACACTTCCAGCCCAATGAGATCCAACCCAATGAGAAATTCTCAGAAATATTTAATTAAAGAATAATATTTTGGTAAAGAATATTCGCGTTGCGAATTTTTAAGCGAGACTACATATGTAGAACCCTGATGGTCATAAGGAAAAGCAAATTTTATTTTTGGAAGAAATCTCTTGAAATATAAGTACCTTACGATTGTTTACGAGAGTGAAACTTATCTTTAGTTTTGCAATGTGTAATTTAGTTTTGGTGGTTCAGCTTATACGCCTCATGAATAAAAATTTATTATTGGCCTCAGTATAAATAAAAAAAAAAACAATAATTGTAAGAGCCACTTTCTGCTGACACTGTTCTGCTGTGAGAGTTGCTCTTGCTATCAGCAATTCAAAAATAAATATTCGTCTACAAAAATCGCAATGCATAAGCACTGATAATTTGAGCCGGATTAAAGGGCAATGTTCGTTTCAAATATTTTTCGTGTTTTAATTCAACCTGTAGTTGTGAGCATTCAGCAATTCTCACTCACAAACTTGGAGGATAATGTAATTTAATTATTGAAATATTATTCATTTAGAGTGATTTTAGACAGACGAAGATGATTGATTAAGCATATGGCCAGTCACTTGTAAGCAAGTGATTATATGTGGTCTTTAGTGGCTGAGTAAGAAAAAAAGCCTATTGCCAGAAAAAATATCTTCCCACGGTTATTGCCCAAAGGCTCCTTGCTACCGCCTTTATCTTGCCAGACAGAAGAAGACTGTTTACAACAAGTAAATTCCTTTGTGCGTCCATAACGTAAAAGTGTATGAATGAATTGTTCGAGTGACGAACAAGAGATCTTCTTATCGTTCAGTGATTTCGAGCATTTTAGGAAGTTATCAAATCTAAACTACGAAGATTATACTAGGAAAATGGTACTATAACTAGGGCATAGGTACTGAAAAAATGCAGTAGGGATTAGTCGAAGGCTTGATAATCAGAACTTATTTTTAACTGGTTTCTCACAAATAATAATTTCTCAAATTGTGTTAATAATTAATTCGATTTAGTCAGGTGATGGCGAACAAAATGTTGACGTTCCATCCCATCTAAGTGCCCAAGATAGATAGACTCTAATATTGTTAAGGCACTCACAACTTCAAACTAGCATACATGATCGTATAGTTTTAGGATATTAATAAATAATAAAGCAAGCACTTTATTGATTACATCACATGTTCGAATAAACAACTTAAAAAAACCAACGTGTTGCAAAGTATGATGAAAAATAACATTAGTACGTTAACACTTCAAGTTCGCGGCTTTCATCTTGGGGTGCTCTGCGTATCAGCTCAACTCTTGATTTGGGGGTAAAAGAAACGCATTAAAAAGATTAAATAGAATAGAATAGACTAAATGTAAACTAAACATTAAAACGTTTCCATACATATATAACCTAAAAATTCTCACAAATTGTTCACAATCAAATCTATTCACATTTATATTTACATATTCATATCATAACGTAGCGTACATACCCCCGCTGCGGCTTTCTACGGCACAATAATCCTTTCACCTTATTACTGCGCACCTACTCTTCAGTAATCTTAAAACTGAAATCGTGATAAAAAATTTTGGGAAATAAACAATTTATACAATAAATACTATTTCTAAATTGGAAACTTTCTCACACATTAAGGGTAATTTTATCTATTCTTTTTATTTGTACAACGAAGCTTCCTCAGTCCTGTTTTATTAGGCATTGCTCGCCCGCAGGTATTAAACTGGGCTCTTAGAAATACGTGTTAAGTTTCTCGCGAAGGACGATTGCAAAACTTTTTATATGGTTCTTTTTAAATCTTTACGTCTACAAGTTTCTCAATTTCAATGTTATTGTTATATTTAGTCGATTTTTTTAGCATTCTACTGGAATTTACTGGGACACGCGCCAGTTATTTCCTGGTTATTATTATATGGTTTCAAATAAAAATTTCCTGGGTCACACTCCACGTCCTGGAATTGGTCCACTTCGGAACTGAAACCTATTTTCAATATTTTTGGTGCTGAGTTATTCATAAAAAATTAGAAATATTAACAATTTTTAGACGTCTCGCCATATGATCAGTTTGTCATCCACTCTTTACCTTTAAGAAAAAGCGGGACTCTAAAACGAAGACAGCGGTTACTCGTTTGTGAGGCAATACGTTGACGCCTGCTGATCAGGGGCCATACTTTCAAAATTCGCTAAATGAACGTAAGTATTTACGCCCTATTTTCTTGTCTATGATTGGTGGATTTTGCTTGAAAGGCCGTCAATGATTGGCTGATGAACTTACGATCTCTCAACTTTTTTTGAAAGTATAGGCCCAGGAAACCTTGCATTCAACATAAAAAATTGCCCTCGTGAATTCCTACGCAGAAATTTGAGTGTTTTGAGCGTTTCTTGTGGCGCATCGACTTAATTTGTTACTGTTCCCAAATTTGATCTGGTAAACTCAATAATGATTCCCCATTCCCTTCGAATTCTATTAAACGCACAGGCTATTTATTTTGATCCCATTTCATAAGGAAATAACCGTACACAGGCTCGGCCATCTCTAGGAGACGATTAGGTCTGTAATATAACCATCACGCAACTGGGAATTGAGATGATGCGTGATGTTTCTTAGTTTCTTATTGAGTGTTATTGATGATTTTAATCTGATTTGAACAATGATAATTCATTGGATTGAAGGATACAAAGCTACAATTTTCTAAAACCACTGGAGAGCATTGTTTGGCCAATGAATGCATTAGCGCCGCTTGCTGGTCTTACTTATGTCAACGTTTGTATAGAATTAAATATTGAATCAAATGAATTAAAAATCTTTTAAATAAGTGAATACGCTCCAAAATGATTACGACATGTGTTCAGAGAGGAGAACTAATCAATTCTACATTATGCCATTAATTCTAAGCATATTTATTCCACCGACAAATTAAATTGGAATTGCCTCTTCGATCGATGAAGCCGATTTACTTGCTAACACAATCGTTCCAACCCGCATTGAAGCACTGGTCGATATTCCGGATGTTTGATGTTTGATCGCATGAATTGCAATCAAGCCTTGCAATTTCCCTGTGACTCAAACGATGGCGCTTCGATTTATTGACATATCGCTGGCCTAACTATCACATCATCCTAGACTATATTTATAGGGTTAACTATGTTTTGCGCATATTGTAATAAGCTATTAGTTTTTTGAAGTAGTTCCACAATTGCCGAATGATATGGGCGCAGAAGATAAAGTAAGCATTCGATATGATATAGAGCTGCA
>NW_025935490.1:0-1669 GCF_000764305.2 Hyalella azteca | reverse complement strand
AGCCAACCCCTTGGGGATCGTTTTGGGGGAGGTTATAACCCCTGCCATCGTCAGGGACCCCCAAGACGTGCCCACGAACAACTACGTCTGGATGGGCTTTGCCATCCTCACCCAGTGCTGCACCATCGCTTGCATCACCAGGTGAATATGAATTCATTCATTTCAGCACGGGAAAATAAATGTTTTGAAAAAATATATATATCGTCTACTTGCATCACCAGGTGAATATGAATTCAATTTGGGACGGTAAAATAAATTATTTTAAAAAATATATATCGTCTACTTGAATCACCAGGTGAATATGATTTCAATTTGGGACGGGAAAATAAATTATTTTTAAAATAATAGTCATCTACTTGCAACACCAGGTGAATATGAATTCATTTTAGGCCGATATAAATAAATTATTTAAAAAATATATGTCGTCTAATTGTATCACCGGGATAATATAAATTCATTTTAGCTCGGGAAAATAAACTATTCTAAAAAATAAATAACATTAATAACAATAATGAAAAGTAAACTTAATTGTAATAATCCAATAATCTTTCCCGTAAATAGGTATTCTGTAAAAATTGTATAAAATATTTTTATATTTGACCAAGTAACAAAAAAATTAACAGATCATAATCATCATAAGTTGTTAATAACCTTGTTTTAGATCGGTGATATTTCTGTAATGTTAAATTGCAAAAAAATATAACTCAAAACTCACTGCAGTGAGTGACAGAGAGCGCATTTTCTCGTCGACGAAAACGTGAAATCACGGACAGTCGGACGGACGGACATGACGAGCACAAAATTAATAGCGTCTTTTTAGCGCATTTTCTCATTTATGTAAAAAATGCACTATTGTGCTCGCCATGTCCGTCTGTCCGTCCGCGACTTCACGTTTTCGTCGACGAGAAAATGCGCTCTCTGTCACTCACTGCAGTAAGTACTGAGTTATATTTTTTCCATAAATGAGAAAATGCCCTAAAAATGTGTTACAGGTCGGAGCCCCCCACCCCCGCGAGTCTGAGCTCCTCTGCACAGGGCGGGCAGCCGAAGCTTGGGTACTGGGCACAGCTGAGGGCGGTGATGACGTGCCCAGCCTACCTCATCCTGCTCGCCATGATCGGCTTCGGCGTGGGCTTCTTATCTGCCATGGCCACCGTCACCCAGCAGATGCTGTGTGTAGTGGGTTACTCAACGGTGAGGGCTAACGCAATCAATATTCATTATGCGTGATAAAAACTATTTATTTATGATTATGTGTGGTCATTAGACGTCACCTAGCAGATACTGTGTGTAGTGGGTTACTCAACGGTGAGGGCTCACGTAGCATTCATTATGCGTGATAAAAATTATTTATTATGTGTGATCATTAGACGTTTAAATTATAGAAATTAGAGGGCGCAGACGTGAAATTGTGTTATCATGCGTGACTGAGAGCTAATAAACTTAAAAAATGAGATAAAAAAGTGTGCACCTATTCGGACAATGTTACAAATTAATTTTTCCGAGAGTGAATATTGCCCCCCAGCCATTTCAATTATGAAACTTAATTGGGACCGATGTGAAATTGTGATCTTGTGAAGTGTACGATGTATAACTGTTGTGGTCGTGTTCTTAGTAGGCGATCTTGTTGTATTGAAGATGCATTTTTGGTCACGATGTATATTAATAA
>NW_025935489.1:0-3552 GCF_000764305.2 Hyalella azteca | reverse complement strand
ACGTTAGATAGGGACGTCACAAATAATCACGATACTGTAATGCTATAGAAATCCTAGAGATTACAATATGAATCTAGTGCACTGCTAGCGAACTGCTATAATAATTGAGGAATTACTACCAGGTACTCAAAGCAAACGGTTATTGCTAGTCCGCCATGTTCAGCGACGCCATATTGGTTTTGTGGCGGGAGGAGCGCGCGACTTAGTCGGGCTCTACAGAAAAGTTAAAGTTATTGTCACTGCAAACCTATCTCCTGCAGTTTTGAAGCTACAACAACGAGACGTATATCATTCGATTTGCAAATAATAGACCTACAAATGATGCAGACGTTTTTTCTAATTTCGTTATAGTTTGGATTTTATTCTACAAAAAATGGGGGGGGGGGGTGGCGGTGGTAAAATGAAAAAATTTCCGAAAAATTCATGGAAAATGCTCCCATGACCACAAAACTGAGAATTTCAAAAAATCGTCTGCATCAGTTTTAGATATGGTCTTTACGCATCAAATGATATGTGTCTCGATGTTGTAGCTTGAAAATCATAGGAGGAGATAGATTTTTACAGCCCCCCCCCCATTTTTGTCCGTCTTCAAAGAATTTTTCGTGTTCTTTCATTTTTTTTAATTTACACGAACAAAAATTCTTTGAATTTTGTTTTACATACGTGTTCCGAATTTCGAATCGATCCGTCGATAAATAACTGAGATAAAATTTTGGTAGACTGAAGATTACACAGCCATGGGTAAACTGTTAACAGATAAACCTACTTGAGTTTTCGAAAGTTAAATGCTTGTGCAGAACCCAGTTCAGCACGATGATCAAGACCAAAGAAAAAAGGTAGCACAGCGGTTATAGTAGGTATGACTATTGTAAAGAGGAACCACTAAAAATGATGATGCATAACAGAGTGAAAATGTCTCAAGTTGGCGAAGATTTTCTGTTTAGTTTCAGATGTGACGGTTCCATGACGGATCGCCGCCTCCCATGCATGTCGACGTCATAGGGTAACGTCGAGAACTCCGCTACCTTGCCCTTCCTTCACGGCTTTTCTTCTTTGGAGGAATGCATTCAATCGTCCTGTTTTCCGTTTAAATAGTCGAGAGAACGACTGGTGCATCCAACAAAGGCGCAGTATAGCGTCTCATCTTCAAGCGAAAACTTTAAAAAGAGTCAAGCGCAATAGATAGAAAGTGTAGGTGAAAGCTAGACCATGCAGCAAATATGGCGGCCGATACCACAATGCATTTCGCGATTCGGTACCGTGACGTCATTCTATCAAAGCCTATTATCAATCTCGTTTATTCATCAATTTATGAATCCTAAATAATTTCACACGAGATTGAAATTCTGAAAACGTCACCTCTAGATAACTCTAATAACACCACTTGAGACATGCCTAAATTCTCAATATCCTGCCTCTCTTATTTACAACAAAAAAGTAATCAACGCCTATAAACAATGAATATTTTCCAAGGACACGAGTCGTTTGAAAACTCACAATGAGAGACAAAATCATTCATGGGTCCGTTTTCGTTTTCAGTGTTATCTGAAATGTTCAAAAACATAAAAAATTCATATTAGGACGAGCATAAAGAGGTTTTTAAATTTTGAAACGATTTGCGATCATTCAAACTTCATTGCGTATCAAGTTGTTAATCGTGAAACTGAATTTGTACAGGGTGCATCGGAATGAGACATCTCCAGACTCAATTTGATAACTTGCTAACGTGTCTTAATTAGGTATCTCTTTAACGACCACATTTTTAAAGGACGTAACATAATTTTCTTATAATTTCTAGAGATTACGGTCACTAAGTAGTGTATAGATGAGTATGGAATATTGAAAATTGTATATTAAAAAATGTAACATGCTGAAGGAACCCACCAGCATTGCGATCAAGCGGTGGCCTGACGTCAATCGACCGAAGATGAATGGCTANTCACGCTTTATTTTATTGAGTATTGAGGGGTGACTCTCACAGTTTATTTTATTGAGTATTGAGGGGTGACTCTCACAGTTTATTTTATTGAGTATTGAGGGGTGACTCTCGAATTTTATTGAGTATTGAGGGGTGATTCTCGCATTTTATTGAGTATTGAGGGGTGACTGTCACATTTTATTAAGTATTGAGGGGTGACTCTCGCATTTTATTGAGTATTGAGGGGTGACTCTGACATTTTATTAATTATTGAGGGGTGGCTCTCACATTTTATTGAGTATTGACTCTCACATTTTATTGAGTATTGAGGGGTGGCTCTGACAGAACGGCGCGGCGCTGCTGCTGGACGAGGTACAGACGGGGGGCGGCCCCACAGGCAAGATGTGGTGCTATGAACACTTCGGGCTGCCGGACGCCCCAGACATCGTCACCTTCAGTAAAAAGATGCTCACCGGCGGCTTCTTTACCAAGGACGAATTCAGGTGACCCGCAAAATTCCTTATTGTTCCTTTTGTATTGATACTGTTTTTACCTTTTCTATTGTTTTATTATTATTTAATTAGGTTTATACCCCCTGACGACATACAACCAGTAAGTCGCTCAGCTCCTCATTGTTTTTTCCCAAATTGGGTCGAGACTCGTAATTACTTCCATAGCATATAATCACTTCATATTAACAGCTGTGTCGCCTAATATATGATGTTGACCTAAGACGCTCAGCACCGGCTTTGTCACTATAAGGAGTTTAGGGCACCCGCTGAACTTTTATTCTATTTTTATACATTTCATTTTTTATTATTGTCATTGTTTTTCTTTTAAAATTTGTTTCCTACACCTTAACCACATCTGTAACTATAATTTAATTAGGTTTAGACCCCTTAATCACATATGCAACTGATAATTTAATTATGTTTAACCCAGTAATTACGACTGTAACAGATAATTTAATTACTAGTTTGTTTAGACCTCTAATCACATCTGCACCCGATAATTCCAAATGCAACTGATCAGAAAGCAGACCATAGCCACCTCATGATGAAGTCTATTACAGAAGCTTGTATGTTTAGACGCAACAGAATTGCATGCTTGTGGACATAAGGTGATATCATTGCCATGCATCATCTTATAGGAATGTCTATTGCCATGCATCATCTTATAGGAATGTCTATTGCCATGCATCATCTTATAGGAATGTCTATTGCCATGCATCATCTTACAGGAATGTCTATTGCCTTGCATTATCTTACAGGAATGTCTATTGCCTTGCATCATCTTACAGGAATGTCTATTGCCATGCATCATCTTACAGGAATGTCTATTGCCATGCATCGTCTTGCAGGAATGTCTATTGCCTTTTTCGTCTCAGCTGAATAGGAATTTTTCCTTCATGCCATGTTGATTTAACGACGTTTGACTAAAGTCTGTCCTTTTTTTATCCTAATATTATTATAAATGGAACTTTATCTTTTCATTAAATATTTCCGAAGATTTAATATATTTATCACGGGATATTATCAAGGATTTAATATATCTTATCACGGGATACTATCAAGGATTAAATATATCTTATCACGGGATATTATCAAGGATTTAATATATCTTATCACGGGATA
>NW_025935488.1:464775-471607 GCF_000764305.2 Hyalella azteca | reverse complement strand
GATGCCAGGAAAGCCGTGCGGAACCGGAAGAAGGTTTCTCCCAAGAGCAGCCCTGCCTCCGGCAGCTCTGTACCTGCCCATCCTTTTCTTCGCCGTTGCGCCCGTTGTCGGCGCCAGCAGCAATAAGCTGGAAGTAAGCAGTGGTGCTTGATTTAAAAAAAAAACTTTATAAGTGCTTTATAAAAAAGTTGCTTTAATTTTGTTCTATTTTAATTACTTGATCCTAATTTTGACTCCTTTTCTTTCTTTCCCAGCTCCCTAAAGTCTTGTGTCCAGAATGCCACAGGCCATTCACGGGCACAAGCCCCACGTCCAAGGTCAGTTTTAGATTTAATCACAACATCTATCACCTAGCTTTTACGGTTATTGCCGCTATGTGTGAACACTCTTAATACTTGGATTTCGACGATTGAAATTCCTCTCTTTTGATCCGTAGCTTGAATTTTGTGTTGCATTTTTAGGCGGGTCAGGCTGCGGCCCTGGCCGCGGCCGTCGCGGCAGCGAAGCAGGAGCAGGTGAGGTGGTGGTGACTGAAGCGTCTTCGCAGGCCCATGAAGCTGACCTGGCCTAGCTTTATTTTAATTACTTGATCCTAATTTTGACTCCTTTTCTTTATTTTCCAGCTCCCTCAAGCTGTCTGTGAGGAGTGCGGACGACCATTTAAGGGCACAAGCCGTCAAAGGTCAGTTTTAGATTTAATCACACATGTGTCACCTACCTACTACGGTTAGTGCCGCTATGTGTGATCACCCTTATACTTGGTTTCGTAACTTGGTTTAAACGTTTATATTCCTCTCAAAAGATCCTTTGCTTGAATTGCATTTTCATTTTTTTGTCTTGCATTTTTAGGCAGGGATTGCCGACAAAGCGAGACGGATTGCCGACAAAGCGATTGCCGACAAAGCGGCTGAGGCTGCAGCAGAGCCCGCAAGACGGCAGGAGCAGGAGGTGAGGTGGTGGTTGTGGTTGTGGTTGTGCTTGTTCTTGTTCTTGTGTTCTTGTGTTCTTGTTCTTCTTCTTCTTCTTCTTGTGTCGTGAAGTGTAGGCCACATCAGGCCTACACTTCAACGCCGACATCACTATGTTATGTTATGTGACTGAAGCGTCATCGCAGGCTCATGACGCTGCCCTGGTGGCCTCGCTCCTGGAGAGGGTCTCGCAGCTCCAGCTGGAGCTGCGAGAAAAGGATTCGAAAATTCTCGCACTCCGGCAGGAGATCAAGGAGCTGCGAGAAGAAAAACGGTAGGCTTTTCAATAAGTTGTTGGAAGTCGCTCAGCTTTCTTTCATACATTGAACGTCCAACATTTGTTTCGAACTTTGTACAAAAAGTGCTTGAATGAATATTGTCCTGAATGTGTCCCAACATTCTCCAATACCGAGTGGCACGACAAATTAGATAAATATATGTATATAATGTTACAGCGTTCAGTTTGAGTTTAACTTGCAGAGTGGACTCTTCGGAGGTGCCTGAGGCTGCTGAGGCTGCCCCCCCGAGGCTGCTGAGGCTGTCCCTCCGAGGCTGCTGAGGCTGTCCCCCCTGAGGCCTGTCTCTTATACACATCTAGATGTGTATAAGAGACAGGCAGCGTACTGATATTATCTACTTATATTTCAAATTTGAANTTTCGAAGGGGTCCAGCTGAAGGTATCCAGAATCTTAACCGCGAATAATTCAAAGTCTCATTTAATGCACAATGATGATTCATTCGATGAGTTTCTCTTAAAATTTGTTTAGCAAGTCTCGAATTTTTAGACAATAAAATTAGAAATCTAGTTTGGTAACTCGGCACTTGGCGAGCCATTCTTGTTTAATTCGAATAATCTCAGACTGCTTTAGGTGAATTTCAAGGTTTAGGTGAAGTTCAAGCAGACGCACAATGCTCGTAATTTTAGCTTTACTTTCTCCTCTGAAAAAGGACAACGTTTCGGCAAATTAGACCGCAGACTAGCAAAGATTAGCTTTATCTCTGCTGACCGCAATTTAGCACAAGACAACCGGCCTCCAGAGGGATGCCTGTCTCTTATACACATCTAGATGTGTATAAGAGACAGATGTTACATCCTGCGAGACAATATGGTAGACTTAACTCATCAGACGGAAAATTTCGCAGGGCAGGAAGACGGAGGGCAGCTTTCTACACAGAGACGGACTCTGTACTCTGAAGAATGGAAGTAGATTGACAAGATTAACACCAAGTGAATCGGTGCATGGACGCTGCGCAGAGCTTTGATGGGAATGACGAGTCTCGCCTAGTTTGCTTCTTTTGAGCGTAGGCTTCTTGCTGGTAATACGTGTGCAGGTCAGAGTTCGAATTGGTTGCCTTGCCTGGGAACTATAACTCGTCAGAGGTAACAAGAATAAAGTGCACCGGATGCTCATTGAAGACACCGCGGAGCACATCCATACATTAGCCATAGACCAGGAAATTTATAACAATTATATTAGTTTACCTAGAGTTTGCCTAGAATGCTATCTGATAGAATTTTATCTGATTAATCCTCGTCTTTACGCGGAATCAGAAGTGGCAAGAAGATAATTCCACTGTGGGACGACACGAGATGACGAAGCAGAGCGATCACAACAAAACTAAACGGAAAGGAATTGCGATCCCAAATATAGTTCGCGACTGTGTCACTTGCCGCAAACTACGAGAGGTGCAAACGTCTCCAATGAAGGCTGATCCACATGCTCAGGTTTACTCAGTAATTAGTCTGCGCAGTCCAAAACTTTGCAGAAAACGTCGCAGTTTTGAGCGCGTCTTGAGTTGCAGTGATATTTGAACTCCAGAGCATAGATTTTGACGAACTTCGAGGATAAGTTGAAACATGTAGACAGTAGCAGTTTCATATTCAACTTGTGTCCAATATTAATTGGTCTGGCGAGAGTGGTGGACCTTCGGTAATGTTCTCGGGAATTCGTTCTCTATACGGAAGTTTTCCTTGCATTTGGCGAGAAAATGCAAGGACTAAGATCACAGGGAATTAACGGCTGGGAAATGTTAATAAATCGATGCGATCTGGAGCTGGAGAAGACGACATCTACAAGCCATCATTCTGGGACTCCATTTTTTACAAGGCACTATGCTAAAATTGAACAAATTACTGCCTCATCCACGATGGGAACTTGCAAAAATAAGCAAACTACACAGATATGCCGGCGCCGCGTGTTTTGCAACGGCACTCATGGGAAGTGTCTCAAACTACACGGCACACTACTTCCCGCAGATATGCCGGCACTAGCACTCATGGGAAGCAGATTACTCTCCAGACGAGTTCAGTACCACGTTGGCTAGGCTGAAGCCGTGTTGATCGTCAACAACACGCCACTTGATCCGTATCAAGACAACTCTTACAACCCGTCTCCCCTCTCACCCACGACAGTGCTTACTCTGCCCACGGGATCCAACCTTTTCTCCATTAAAAACCTTCATACCGCGGACATTCTGGCCTACGGAAAATGGCGAAACCGACGCGTCCAATTCCTAGCCAGAACAGTTCTGGACGCTATGGCAAATGCAGTACTCTTAACGCGACGACACAAATGGAAAACGAGACGGAGATGTGCCACTACCGGTGACGTCGTGCTACTACGCGATGAACTAAGCACGCATCCCGTGGCCTATGGGTCACGAGAACCGCATCAAATCGCATCGTAAACTCGTTGCTGCTCAGCGCAATGATTAGTGTGAAATAGCATCCTAAATTTTCCTTGACATTTTACAAGTATCGAGTTATTGAGTGACGTTCCCATTTAGCGTTAAGTCCATGGAATCCCCGAAACGTCTCGGCACCCGCTACGATTCAAATATGACAGAGGCCTCCTATCAGTCTCAGGTGGCGCAACCTTCAACGCCTCCACTGTCTAATTAATCTTGAATACGCATAGACATTTATTAACTTGAGATTTTTGACACAATTGTGTCACCAACAGAGTTATTACCTCTTAGATCATTCATAGCGGTTCACAATTATTGTTATCGTGTTAGCCTTTAGGTTCCCTATATTTTTCTACTAGGAGTAGTGTAGGAACCAGTATGGCGACCAAGGCGTCGATCAACTCGCATGCCATGGTCAGGAAGATTTGTCAGTGTCAGGTGCGCGGGAATGTATATTGTCATTTCAGCAATCTGCGCGGTACCCCGTACTAAGACGATAAAAAATAGCAGTGAGCCGTACTCCTCAAAGGCTGAAATAGTTCAAATATGGACACGCGGCAACGCAATCACACACTGTACACGCGGACGTATATCGGTATAACCGCATCGTGTTGCGGTAGGATACAAGTTGACCAGACTGCTAACGCGTCGGCTTGAGATGTCCCCTCGGTGCCGTCTAATAAATGACTAGTTGCAGCAAGTAGGGTGATCAGAACATTACAGCTACACACAGATAATAGTGCGAACCCGTATGTCGACGTCGGGACTACGTTACGTTCCCGACATTCTCCCGGCCGGTGAAATGAACACGATCAATACCTAATAACAATGCGCATAAATGGACTAAACAAATGAAGTCGACACGGCAAAATTACAGAGCGTAATTAGACATCGTGATACAAAATATTTAGGAAAGGAGAAATTTATCCAGGACTGTGTTCTTTCACGAAGTGAAGTCAGATAGTGTGAATGCCAGCGTTTCCAAAAAATTTGAAGTAAAAGTTTATTGCGAGTTGAACATTTGGCAAGACTAGTCTTTTCATTGAAGGGTCTTTTCATTTCAATGACCATTGAATGGTCTTTTCAGACTTTACAAACGACGCAATATTTCAAGATATTTCGAAGGGGTCCAGCTTTTGGTATCCAGAATCTTAACCGCGAATAATTCAAAGTCTCATTTAATGCACAATGATGATTCATTCGATGAGTTTCTCTTAAAATTTGTTTAGCAAGTCTCGAATTTTTAGACAATAAAATTAGAAATCTAGTTTGGTAACTCGGCACTTGGCGAGCCATTCATGTTTAATTCGAATAATCTCAGACTGCTTTAGGTGAATTTCAAGGTTCAGGTGAAGTTCAAGCAGACGCACAATGCTCGTAATTTTAGCTTTACTTTCTCCTCTGAAAAAGGACAACGTTTCGGCAAATTAGACCGCAGACTAGCAAAGATTAGCTTTATCTCTGCTGACCGCAATTTCGCACAAGACAACCGGCCTCCAGAGGGATGCATAGAAGCATCCATTGGTATGCGATCTTGCTGACACCATGCGCTGCTTGCTGACGCTGATTGCCCTTGTTGACACCAGTGGTAAGATTTTCTGTGCGGTTATGAATGAGCGGATGCAAAGATGTATTAGGAACGAAAGAGTGTTTGGTGAAGAGCAAAATGGTTTTTGATATGACAGAAGAGCAGAAGATAATATTTATGTTTTGAATGAACTGATCGGGAGAATGAAAAGAGATGAAAAGAAAGTGTACCTGGCTTTTCTAGACATAGAAAAAGCGTATGACCGGGTGGATAGAGAGCTTCTGTGTCAAACACTGGGAAAAATTGGAATGAGTGAAAAATATGTGAGGCTTGTGAGAAGTATGTATGTGAATGCAAGAGCAAAATATAGACTTGGGGATATTGAGACGGACAGGGTGCGGAGCAGGAGAGGCGTACGACAAGGCTGTACCCTGTCTCCGCTTCTCTTCAACCTCTACACAGAAGAGATGGCCACGAGAGTGAGGAGAATGGATGTTGGTGTGCATGTAGGCGGCTAAAGGTTAAGAATGGTTCTGTATGCTGATGATGCTGTGAGTATGAGTGAAATGCGAAGAACTGCAAAGTATGCTGGACTGTGTGACTGAGTATGGGAGGGACTTTAATGTGCGATTCAGTGCGGAGAAGAGCCAAGTACTTATGAATGGATCGATTGAGAAAATGAGCAGAGTGTGGATGTTGGGGTGGGGGGGGAATGAGATTGTTAGGACAAATGAGTATAAGTACTTCGGGATGTGTGTGGACCATGAAGGATGTCAGAGAACAAAGGCCGCGAATCTAAGTAAGGCGCACCAATGGTTGGGCATACTTGGAAGTGCAGCAAAAGTGAGGGCGAGTAAGTATGAAGTATTGAGGGAAGTGTGGAAGAGTGTGGCAGTGCCTAGTATTATGTATGGATTGGATGTGATAGCATATAGTGATGGTGAGCAGACTAACCGTGAGCTAGATAAATTCGAATTGGTACAGAATATAGTGGCGCGATTGGCACTAGGAGCCCCTAGGTGGACTGCGGTAGAGGCCCTGAGAGGAGACATGGGTTGGAGTACCGTTAAGGAAAGAAGAACGAGATCAGTTTTGAGGTATAAATTAGACTAGAGCGAATGGACGATGAACGTTGGGCTCGAAAGATGTATATGTGGAACATGAAGGTGAGCAAATGGGCACGCAGATGTCGGGCAGTGGTGCGTAAGTGTGGCATGCATGATGCATAGGCTGTCTCTTATACACATCTAGATGTGTATAAGAGACAGATGCTGCCCCGTGTTACCCTAATGTGATCTAAATTTTTACGCCTGTTCTTTCTTTCCAGATGCCTCGAAGATGTGGCACATGCCAGTGGTTCATTGGCAGCGCAGCCCTGGCGGAGGCAGCCCTGGCGGAGGGCGTAGGTGGTGGTTCCACCATCCTTCTATTCCTGCAACCTAGAGCAACCTCGAGCAGCAACAAGCTGGAGGTAACCAGTGCTGCTTGCTTTTTAAAAAAACTTTATACGTGTGTTTTATAAAAAACTTTAATTTTGTTGCTGTTATTCTGTTAAAGAACAGCAACTTTCTGTTGCTCCTGTACTTTCTTTCCAGATGCCAGGAAAGCCGTGCGGAACCTGAAGAAGGTTTCTCCCAAGAGCAGCCC
>NW_025935488.1:443677-464632 GCF_000764305.2 Hyalella azteca | reverse complement strand
TGTGTTCATGATATTTTTCATTTGATAAGAACATCTTTTTTGGATATTGATTTAATAATTCATATATACGTTTTGTTTCTGCTTCTAGATATTCTACAAATTTTTCTGATGCATCTTCACCATTATATAACTCTAACTTTGAGTACCTATCATCCTCACATTTAGTATAACAACAGAAACTATTAGGCTCATGCTTTTGAATATTCCGAGTGTAATTTGACTTGGGCTTCGTCGTCTTCCGTCTCCGAATCGTCGATAGGATTCGAAATGATACAGTGAACAAAAGCTCTAATTTCTTCAATAACAGAAATGTTCTCTTCTGGAGCATTTATCAACAATGTTTTCGCATGTCTAAGTAATTGTCAATCCTCAATATCATTTCCTGCAAACAAATTGGGAAGTTATTTAAACCCATATGTTAGAACCACTGACCCTTGAACATTACTGCCGTCAAATAGCGTGGTAGAGATCGGCCGTGCAACAACATCCTGTCTTATTGTCTACAAAACTTTCGACGACGTCGCAGAAGAAGTAACTTTGCCTGGAGCTCGAACGCTTAGTGAAGAGCTTATTTGCCGTGATGCAGCTTTGAAGCGCAGCTAGTGGCTTTCCAGTGAAGCGAGTGCAGTGAAGCGAGTGTATGCAGTGAAGCGCCACACTTTTGTAGTGAAGCGCCTGCAGTGAAGCTTATGAAGTGAAGCGTCTATAGTGAATCGTATGCATAGAATCCTCTGTAAAGGTGCGCGTAGAGTGCAGCCTCTGCTTTGAAGATCTCCAGCGAAGCGTCTGCTGTGAAGCGTCTGCAATGAAGCATGTCGAGAACTGCGACATTTGGAGGTCCGCTTACAGGGAAAGTCCAATCTGCAAAAAGCGTTCTTATGACAAATTCAAATTTAGAATCTATGAGCTTTACACTCCCTGTCATGTAGGATCAGGAGACACGGCGTGGTGCCGACCGCGGACTTTTTTACACCGAGAAAGCAATTAAAATTTGGTGGTGTTTCTAGTTCCCGACTTCTAAGTTGCACTCTAGTCTACGTAAGCCTACGAGTCAGTCAGACTAACAAGGAAGCCAGGATTCTGGTATGAGCTTGAAGCTGAATCTAAGCAGGCCGATGGTCGGGAGATCATCGGCCACCCATGGTCCGTCGATGGGAAGTAGTCGGGGAGCGCTGCGGCGACAGCTGAGATGTGGCGCGCAATTTGCCTGCGACTCAGACGAACGTCGGGGGTCCCAGGGGCCTCTGCTCCAGTGCTGTTAAGGAACGGAGGGCTGGGCAGTGCTGTTAGGGTACGGAGGGCCGGGCAGAGCTGTTAGGGTACGGAGGGCTGGGCAGTGCTGTTAGGGTACGGAGGGCTGGGCAGAGCTGTTAGGGTACGGAGGGCCGGGCAGAGCTGTTAGGGTACGGAGGGCTGGGTGCTGGGCAGTGCTGTTAGGGTACGGAGGGCTGGGCAGTGCTGTTAGGGTACGGAGGGCTGGGCAGTGCTGTTAGGGTACGGAGGGCTGGGCAGTGTTGTTAGGGTAAGGAGGGCTGCGCAGTGCTGTGCGGGCACAAAGGGCTTGGCAGTGCTATGCTGTATTAAGCACTGAGCTGCAGGATTTTGCATGCTGCAAACTATACAGTTCAGTACAGCATTTTGTATACAGCATTTTGTATTCAGCACACTGTTATGCACATGACACGGTTATTTCCTGTAAGCGTAATGAACCAAATTCAATCCTACGTGTGATGCACATAATACCGTTCTATTCTGCATACTGTAATGAATCACTTACATAATACGGTTATAGTTTGTTCATTTATTGCTTATATGGTTCTGTTCTATTCTGCACGTTGTAATGCATTTTACGTACGCTTATTGCTTACAATTCTGTCATATTCAGCATATTGCAATGCAATGCACACAGTTTTATCCTGTTCATTTGTCGTTGACAGTTCTATCCTATTCAGCATAGTGCAATGCAATGCATACAGTTTTATCCTGTTCATTTGTCGCTGACAATTCTATCCTATCCAGCATATTGTAATGCAATGCACACAGTTTTATCCTGTTCATTTGTCGCTGACAATTCTGTCCTATCCAGCATATTGTAATGCAATGCACACAGTTTTATCCTGTTCATTTGTCGCTGACAATTCTGTCCTATTCAGCATATTGTGATGCAATGCACACAGTTTTATTCTTGTCATAAAATGAATCGTTACGAGCACAACGAAATTTGCTTCGTCTGCTCGGTGGGACGTCGGGACCGCCGTCTGAATGGTCGCAGCAGAAGTTTTAATGGGCCAGCGAAGAAATAATCACAGCTCGTCTTGATAAGACACGTTGCTATTTAATTAAAGCGCACCGAACTTATGCCGGGGTTTTATAAGTCACGAAAAGAACGACTCGACTAGAGATTTATGTTATTACTTCTATACCAATGACATATTTATGTGCGTAATCGTGGAAAAATTAATTTGTAGCCTATTAAATTGAGTTTAATTAAATGGTGCTCATTGTTAAATTAATAAATTGAATTAATTTAAATTTCTTAATTTTAAGATTTTTTTACAAAAATGATCAAACTAGGAAATCATAATTAGGTTAAATTTCATGTCAACTAAAATGATCTAGAATTAGACACGTATACCTTTTCTAGGTGAAACATCTTAATTAAATTGTAACACTTGAGGCAATTAGGGAGATCACAATTGATTTTCTGCAATTAAAATTCTGTATCTGTTATATGACATTGGTATGTCTTTGCCATAACAGATCACAATTAAACACATCTATTTACAAACCTGAATAATTCTCATTTGCACAGAAGTGATATTTTTTATTCATATGCTTTGGTCGCTCCCAATGCGAGCTTAACAATAACAATTCAAAGTATAACATATAATTAGTAAACAACATACAATTTTATTCAGGGGATTTAAACGAAACCTGGATTTGGTCAAACAATCGTCAGCAAATAGTTCATATTTAGTCGGTTCAAAAGCTTGCAAACGACGAGGAATTTACCTTCTACCTTCAACATGGCCTGATTTACTTACTCATTTTTGAAGACTTGTGTATGTGGCTTAACAAGGTACGGGGTTATATGGACAGCAGAGAAACTAACTGAATTGAGGTTCTATAGTGGCCGAACTAGTGACCGAAATACTAGCAAATTTTTTATTTTAATTGGCAACTGATCTACAAGTCAAACTAATGGGCAAAATAGTAAGAAAACAACTCGCCAAACGACGAGCTCAACTAATAACCGAAACCATCAACTTAATCACAAGGCAAAATAGTAAGAAAACTACCAGCGAAACGACGCGCTCAACTAATAACCTAACAAATATACCGTAAAAACCATTAACGTAATCACAAGCCAAACTAGCAACTGAACTATCAACCGAAAGCTAAGTGAATTAAACCCGCTCTACGCCTGACGGACCCGCGATCCACGTTAGAGATACGGGAGTTGTCTTACAATTGCGCCCTGCACGGCAATGGCCCAATGCATTGCTGCCGCCGAGTGATGTTCAGTCTTTTTTAGTTCCTCTTTGAGCTCCGGACCAGCGGGATCCTGCGAATCCTGCGGATCACGGAATCCTTGCCACAAAAACGCTCACGGCGTAAATGAAGCTCGGCCGAATATAGCTGGCTTCACAGGACTCCATTTATTTACATGGCTTGTGCATGAACTAAATTATGATTACCAGCCTCGTATCACGCTATTTATTTCGCTCATGCACTATTTAATATAGAAACACCGTGCGTCGAACTCAATATTTTCATTTAAATGGGCGTTGGTACGAAATGAAGCTGGGCCCTATTTATATCACGTAACTTTGTTTTACTATATATCAACGTTAAATTAGACTAAAGAAATCATTCTGTACATGGCGTCGAGAATTAACGAGGTACAATAACAAGGCTGGAGGATTGTTAGACAAAAATGTATCTTTATGGCCAGAAATGAATAACGTGCAATCATCACTGGATATTTTCAACCCTACTATAATATTTGTTTGCCTCTAACGAGGAGGAGTGTGGGTTAAAAAATCGCCGAGTCTGTAAAAATTTCAGCTTAATAGCTTGTTCAGTGGAGGGCGGCTTGTTTGAGCAATAATTCTGCTAAATGATGACACGACAGTTCACCCCGTAAAGCTGGACAACTTTCCTTGACATTGCCTTTCCACTTTAAAATCGAATTATTTGTTTTAACTTAATGTGGTTGTCATGTCCGAATATGTCAGGAACGTGATGTTTTGTGTATGCTTCATGCATTGTAATGATGCGGTGGATGCGGCAGTGATGATGAAACGCAGTGGGTGTTGCTGTGATGGAGTAGTTGGGCAGTAATGATGCAGTCTGGCACGGATGTCGAAGTGAAGCTTTAATACAGCAGTCTGACCGAGACGAAACAGTAGAGGTACGGCAACTATAAAATGCAGAACATGTTGCAGCCATGGCCCGAAAGTCCTAGCAGAAGTCTCAGCACAGCCGATGTTGCAATAACACAATTGTTGTGGTTAAGCCAATTTTGTGGCATAGCAGGTGTTTCTGTATGCATAACGGGTTTAAAGTATGATAATCGTGTAGCGAGGCTAATTGTAGCTGCTGTATCGTGTAGCTGCTGTAAGTCAGATGTTGCAGCAGTGGTGCTGTAAGGTAAGCCGTGCAGTGATGGCGCAGCAAGTCAGATGTTTCCACTCCTTGTTGCCGCCAGCAGAACAAATGTTAGTCTTGTAATATTTCAAGACGGAAGCGGGCGCTTTGTACGTGAAGCAATCTTTGTCTTGGCCAACAATCAATCGCGTGTTCTCAACGTCATTACCGCGAGCCGCGAACTCGATCTGGAGAAATTTCTTCTGACGTTGGTGGTGACTTTACACACTTTTCGTGTATCACAATCAGAATTGTTATTTAACACTTCGGTTCATCGTATGTCTGCTAATGCTGAGCTTTCGCGAAATGATGAATGCAAGAGGCTAATTTTCTGTAGGATCTCAGTTCAGGATTTGCCGTAGAGGTTCTCATTCTGACCTTGAAAAAAATTAAGATTGAGCCACTGCCCATATACATGCCAGCATTCAACAACATCAGCACGAGACTTTCAAAACATAAGCAAGAAACATAAGCAAGGATTGTCACGTCTCATTAAAGATTTTAATTAATTCTGCATTGTAGATGTGCATTTCAGCTGATATCTTGCTTTTGTCTGGACAATAAAAGTACAGAAGGTTTTTTTACTGTGGGATATTTATTGTGATCAATACGGGATCAAGAAGCGTACTGCATTCCGATCAAGAAGCGAATACTCTGCTTCCATTTACCGAATAACACGTAAATATGATCATAACTGGCGGTCATGTAATGAAGAAATAGAAAAAAATAGAAAAAAATGAAACATTTGAAAGGTTTTATGAACTACGGCGCTTGCGTCATATTTACAACAGGAGTGCATCTCTAAGCATCAAACGAAAAGGTGTCTGTGAAATTTATCGTCACTTTCTGATAAAGACATCATTCCTTGTATAGAAGCATTTATTTACGTTGCAATTTAGAAATGAAATCCTCATCTATGCATTATCGCAGTGCATTTTGTGGCCGCGTTTGGTATTCCACTCGGATACCTGATTCTTTTGCCGCCACCTTCCCCTTGAAAAGGTTTTCCTCCCACCCTCAATCCCTCGCTGTCGTTTTTGCTTGTGTCAATCATCGGAGAAACATTTTACACGGTGCGTGGTCAAAGCTCCTCTTTAAGCGGCGCACAACATATAAGCTGGCTTAGAGTGGCTCAAGTTATTAATGTCGTAAGTTGGTAATCTTACTGCAGCCATCGGGCGAGTGTAGTGAAATGACGCGCCGTTGCTGCTGCCGATGAAGTGGCTGGGAGCAGATTGCATGAGGCGCGGCGTTTCTTTGCAAACATGTTAGGCGGCGGTCGGTCTCTTTCAGCTGCGCCATTATAGACTTAAAGTGCCTCGAAGCGAGCGCTCTGTCCGCATCTCCGAGAACATTGTCAAAAGAAAATGGATACACAACGTCAAATTTACAGCAAATCTATTGGCTTATTTAGAATTTATTTTATTTATACGAGCAATCGTTGCTTTGTGCTACGCGAAGACTGGGTAGGATAAATGCTAGATTTTTATTCCTTTTTATGATTTTCTTCGAAGCAAAGTTCTGAAAAGTAAGGGTAGTTGAGTTTATGAAAGTTTATTCATTCCATTAACTTACTTAATTTGCAAAGGGAAAACGAGTCAAGGGAAAATTTTTTTTTTAAATTTAAAATCAACTTACTAACTTTAGTTCAAATGGTTAGAACACGGAAAATTCTTTTGCGTGGTTCGCAGGACGATGTAAATATTTATAGAGGCATTTTACTCTCAAGATTCTCACGAAAAAAACATGGGAATATTCATATATTTTTTTATTGTAAAGAGGCAGTTGTACACAGAAAGCAGCTCGAGTGTCGCAGATATTGCTGCAAGGTAAAAATCTCTGGCGAGAATCAGGCAGTCGCTGCCACCCCCAATGTAGGCCTGCGGTGAGAAGGTACAGGAATTCAGCGGAGCGTAACTTCAGTCGCTCCGCTGAACATTTTGACTGTGGATATCGGCCACGGAAATCAGCGTCACTGCCGTCACGCAAATGATCGCAGAAAAGGAGGAAAGCCTTATACGTTCAATGCAGAGCTAGGCAGTGTCTTGCCAGCGCCTGGTTTGGGGTGATCAAAGTCACGCCTCAATACGGACATCTTGCCTCAAATTCACGACACAATGGCACGCGTAGTGCGGTTCAGCGATGCTCTTCAGGACCACTCGTGGCAGTGAAAGGAATTTCACGCCACGCTGCAGCACAGACGCGACTTATCCGTCGGCTGCGCGTGGTCGGAGAGACGCTAAAATGCGCGCAAGAAAAACGCTAACAAGTCTGCTGCAGAGCAAGATGAGAGAAATGTTATTTTTTATCTTTATTTAAGTTAGGCATTTGGATGATATTTTATGAGAATTGGCTTTAAGTTAAAGGGAAGTGTTCAGAGTTCTCCCCAAATTTGAAATTTCAACTTGTGGTTTCGGAAAGCTGGCGCAACATATTGAAAATTAGTGTTCACGAGTTCGTCGTCAGGAATGGATATTATTTACAGACCCGGGGATATATTCTTAATTGAGTTCGAAAAACATCGTATGTCGTATGCGAATGCATTATATTAATCAATTTGACTATGCTTTATTTATTATTTATAAATAATTGTCACATTGTTCATTGTAATGTTCGTACTACTGTTCATTGTTACCGTGGATCAAGGAAAGAATTTCCTGACCTGTGATTAGAATTCTGAACTTGTTTTCGATGTCATTGAAAAATTGCTCTAGTATCCATTAGTAGTTCGCCTTCAGACTCTCGCCGCACGCATTTCAAAGTTAATTGTTCCTAATGGACTGGTAGCGTTCGTTTCTGTTTACTTTGGGTGTAAGAATTTTTATTTTGATTTCCAGAGGTTCTAAGTTGACGCTAATGGATGTTTTATGAAACTAGAGCCGTAATTGTACCGTGTCAGCTGGGCGACATTGAATTTATTGCTGTGATAGATTTGGAATAAAAATCAGAAGAAAGTTTAGTATTTAAGTAGGCACTAATATTTGTGTACTGCAGCAGCGCCCTCTTTTTTAAGAGAGCTCAGCATTATCTCACATGTTATTAATTAATAAATAGAAATGAATTTAACTTGAGCCTAAGTTCTTATAATGAAATGTTAGCTGGCGTAATATTCGGTTACAATCCGTCATTATATTCGTCCCCGCCATGGCTCTAGCAATAAATTTCGTCCGGGACCCCCACTAGTAACCTAACGCTATTCATTTTACTAGTATAATTATTTTAGTGTAAGTCCTGATGCCAATGATTATTCAAGTTTGCTGTGGGTAATTGTTTGCCTTTTATAGTATCGCGAAGCTTGATAATACGACCTACCTGCGGTGTTTGCCTTTGAAAATTGCATACAATGCGAGGCAAATAGCCAAAGTTCTGCTAGTGAAAATATTTACCAAACAAGCCTGAATGGCAAGCTAAGTTCCGAACGTCGAGCTCAATCTTCTAAGTACTTCCTAGCATTTCTCAGGCCGAACTTTCAAAGCTAAGTTTGACTTTGGCGTTCCGAGGGAAAGCTGCGATAAAGTTGGCTGACGAGCAAGTTGAACGACGCTTTCTTCACAATATTTTTAGGCACAATTAAAGAGTTTCCGAGTAAACGACTTCGCGTTCTCAAGGAAGTGAACCGCGGCCTCATGGGTCTCGCTTGCGCGATCCTCGCAAATCTGCCTCATGGGTTTAAAAAACACGATTTTTTTACATTAGGAAATTTCAAATCCAGAAACGTGATCGTTTCTCGATTCAGCAACTACTCCAGTCTTTTAAATGCAACGATTTAAAAATAACTTTTCATCATATGTATACAAATAGTTTTTCGAAGGTGTTTTTATAGTACTCTAATATCCGTTTCTGAATTTATGCCTCAAAAATACAACTATGCAATTGAGAAATCATTCTATCCCATTTTTGACGATGAAATTGATTAAGCTTGTGCAGTGTCACATTCGCAGCGCGTAATCTGATCTGCGGTACTTTGAAAAAATTTTCTACAATGACGGACAACTGTTGCAATTTGATATTGCTATATTTTCAAAAACTAAGTTTGAATAGCAGATATAATATATAATACGATATATATAATAAGATTGGAGTGATATATTTTGTGTTGTTCTTTATCTATAATTGAAACTCAGGATCGATGCAACGTATCAGTTTCTCTGCGGGGTTTTTTCCGTGGCATAAGAACGAGCTGCTGGCAGTGACGGAACGCGTCTCGCTGCCAAAGGCGTTAATTACAGCGCCGGTACAACACAAACTGCTCACGCCTTCTCACTTTCTTAACTAAATTTCCGAATAGGTTCCATAGCTTCTTTTACATCTCTCAAACTCTAACTCATCTGGTCTCTGATTTACATTCTTGCAATGTCAGTGGTTGTAGACAATATCAATGCTATAAATATAATATAACAACTTTCTGTGTGATAATAAAAAGTAAGAAAGCTATGGATGTAAGATAGCTACTGAGATGCACAGTACACAAAGCTAGACTTCATACTGCCCCAAGATGTTATAATGATTTGCCGGCCACATTGCTTTGAAGTTATCTATCTTACTGGCACGTACGATATCAATTATAAATAATTAATAAGTCCGTTTTTTGAATGCCAGGCGAACAAGTTCTATCGCATGGGACAGAAAATATGTAGTTTTGTGTGAATTCAAGTGTGTCATGTCACTTGCAAAACCATTTAGTGTTAGAACCGACATATTGCAAGCGAAAACACTGTGATGTTCTGACCAGATCACTTCGATCACGAATTTCGTGATGCTGAATCAGCAGGTTGGGGGAGGCGTTCATGGAGCTGTTATGAAACCCCGAGTCCTGTGAAGCCCGGAAAAAAGGAACATTCCTTGGCTGCTTGGAAGCAATCTAGCAGCAGCACCAATCAGGCGAAACTTGGAGCTCACAGAGAACTCTGTAGTTTGGCTACGCGCTACTTTTTAAAATAAATTTTAGACTCTGAAAATGTCTTGCCCTGCGGATGCCTTCAGTTCACCGTCCGAAAATTAAGTGATAAAAGTTTATTTCAGACTAATGTCTTTCCCAAGCACCAAATGGTGGCTGTATGCTGTTATCAGGCAATGAAATTTACATTCATTACCATGCTAATTTAGAACACGTAGATTAAATTTTTATGCAACCCTTTTTGCGGCTTTTGCGCAAACATGGGTTTTGCTATTTTCCATGCCATTCTGCCCCCGGAAGCTGGTGCAACTCGACCAACTCAGGTGCCATCCGGAGCCTGTCCTTCCAGCGCGATAGTAGCCTTTCCAGACCAAGATAGTAGCGCGGGTGCTTTAGATAGCCGCCCTATTTCAGCCCCTTTGCTAATTACGCTGCAAACTTAGCGTGCTAAGCGCAACTGCTAACGCAAGTCCAAGGCACCAATAATTTCCCTTCGGCGTGAAATTAAACTGAGACCGGCGGCCAATTAGAACCTCAGGCTGCGGGTAGCAGGGGAATGCCACGAGATCCAAAACTAATTCCATAGAATAACGCCCATTGTTGTAGACTCTGTAATATTCTGCTCTCTGTGTTTGTAATAAAATACATGATTATATTGTAATTGTGTTATTTGAGAGACCGGTTGTCTTTGATGTTAGATGAGAATGTTGCGTAATGTTGCTGGTGTTACCATGTATGCATAATGTGTGACTGTGGAATGATTTAAGATGATGTTATATCGTAATGTATGATGATGTAAGGCGTGATGTTAATGACCATGTCCATGTTTTATTCCTATCACGTAGTTAATGAAAGTAGCTATGTGATTAATCCGCTTATTTTTAGCGCACTTTCTCATTTATGGAAAAAGGCGCTATTGTGCTCGTCATGTCCGTCCGTCTTTTTGTCCGTCTGTCCTTCCGTACGTCCAACACCACGTTTTCGTCGACGAGAAAATGCGCTCTCTGTCACTCACTGCAGTGAGTACTGAGTTATATTTTTTAGTATATATCATGAATTTAGTCAAAGCCTGAATATTCATTAATTAAGAATATTTTTTTAATAATCGGAAACGATTTAAGTTTCAGATGAGGTGACCTTTTATCGACACTCCAATGAAAAGGACAATCCTGCAGGCCTTCAGTTTATTAAGTTAATACAATATGCTCGATTTAATTTAACATTGATTAAGACTTTATCTCTTTTTTTTATTAGTAAGCACAAATGTTTTGTGCTGGCCTATATTTCAGTTTTCATTTTAGTTTTTGCGATTTATTTAAGTAAACTCTGAAGACACCGTGTGCGCCAAGAGGCCCTGTGGATGCGAAGCAGCAATAGTGTAAGCAATTTCACGATCATCACCCAAGTCCGACAGCATGACGAGTCAGCACTGCCTTCGGGTCAGGTATTCATATTTACTGTATTCATTTACAACGATTCATGAAGTATCTCGCCAAACCCATTCATGAGTTCTCGTCTGCGGGATTAGTGTTGCTGTCATACAGATGTTCATGGATGATATGGTGTGGTCTTGCGCTCCATATAAGAGCTCTCTATTGTGACCAGCAAGCTGCGCCAAGCGACCTCCAACGTCTAATATTGGTCCATCAGTCTCGACCATCTGCGCACCATCATGACAACTCTAACGACTGCCATTTGGCGACATTCGTGCGCTTCCTCATTACGATCGCTCGACTCTGCAACGCATTTAATTTGAAGTAACTTCTTGTCTCCGTTGGGAGCTTCAGGCCAGCACTGTTAGTTCCATTGTTGCTAGAGATGCGGTGTAACTCGACTTGTTTTCAGACGAAGAGTTTACTGCTGCTCTTGAATTAACGTATTTCATGCTAACTCAGCCACTCATGAATGCGCGAATTTGAATTCGATATGAAAATAGCATCTGTGAATGCAGTTTGAGGGCATGGTTTAACTCACGAGTATATGATGATGTGAATTAGAACAGCATTCACAACATTAAACTCACCTGAAGTAAATGCAGCATACTCTGTAATTGACTGCGCGTAGTGACAAACAAAAATCGAACGGTCTCATCTCAGTTTATATTAGCCACGCCTCGGGATGTGTAGCCCTGATCCTCTTCTAAAAGCGAAATGCATGGATATCATTCCAAGATACTTGCTAGCAATCATGCATCTTGGCATGATTGCTATTGACAACTATCATACGTGATGCGCCGATCGTAGATTCAGTAGCATATTTGCGCAGAGTTTCGCTACACGCGTTATATGTACTTGGATATAATCATCAACTAATTAATGCCGCTAGAAATTTTCACGAAGGCTATGAAATAAACCGCGCACACACAGAATCGTAAATCAACTCAAATCGGAAAGTGAAGACCAATCAACCAGCCATTCCAGAGACCTGTTATACAACAGCGTTATGTGCTGATGTTTGCTTAGAAATTCTGAGCATCTGTACTCGGATTTTGATTGTTTGTTTTGTACTGCTGAAGACCGAAGACTTCAAGGATCTGGAGTGATCGTTTATTTTTTGCTGCAGAACTCGATGAGTGGCCGGGTGGACGAGTGTCAGCTAGGGTGGACGCTCGTCTTCTTAGATGAGTGTAGGGTGGACGCACGGCCGGGTGGACGAGTGTTAGGGTGGACGCGCGGCCGGATGGACGAGTGTTAGGGTGGACGCGCGGCCGGGTGGACGAGTGTTAAGGTGGACGCGCGGCCGGGTGGACGAGTGTTAAGGTGGACGCGCGGCCGAGTGGACGAGTGTTAAGGTGGACGCGCGGTCGGGAGGACGAGTGTTAAGGTGGACGCGCGGCCGGGTGGACGCGCTGCCGGGTGGACGAGTGTTAGGTGGTACTCGTGGTTGAGTGTACTCATGGCTGAGTGTACTCATGGCTGAGTGTACTCATGGTTGAGTGTACTCATGGTTGGGTGTACTCATGGCTGGCTGGACGAGAGGCAGGGTGGACAAGTGACCGGCTGGTATGAGATGGCACGTGACGGCGGGCTTAAGTGAAGAGCTGTGCATTGCGTTTAGAGATTTTTAAATAAATTGAAGCAAAAGCTAATTACGGAGAACACGACGGTAAAAGGCTCATTATTAATAAATTCGCAATTGAGTGAACCAATTGTTCAAGAGATAAAGTGAGCAGTTGTAGGAAATTAATTTCAGAGATAAGAGGGAATAACACTACATGAAAATTTATCCGAAGCAGAGAAAAAGCAACGAAAAAGGGATCAAGGTGTTGGGTGTCCATAAACCGATAGGTGATTTCGTTTTTCGAGCATTCGAGTCATGAACTTCCAATATATTAAGAAATTTTGATAAAAAATAGGAACTTATAAGCGGGAATCAACAGATTTAGTGTTAATTTGTGACGATGAGAAATAAAACTAGACTAGTAGTTTTTTGAGGAGTTTATTGCCCCCTGAAGTCCTTAATTGCTAGTGAACATAACTCACCATAATTGTACATGAGCATATAAACCTTAACACAAAGGTTAATGTTACGAATTAATGGACAACATCAACTCATTCAAGGACGTTCTTAAGATTAGGGAAGTGAGGTAATTGCACAAAAGACCTCGTTATTCATAACGTAAATAGTTACTTGAACAATCTCACTCAATAATCCGATCGCTCACATGACAATTTTTTCGACTAGTCATCGCCCGAGAGCTCAAGCGACAAGTTGCACCTTCTTGTCCAAAATATCGGACTAAATTTTATTGAGTTTACAAGAACTTCTTGCTTTCTTTTTTTGTAGATTCAAGATTTGAGCTCTAGAAGATTAGGTTGATAGAAATAAGTCATAGAAAGAAATAAAAATTTCCTAACTATCTTTTCACGATTTTACGGTTAAAAAAAATCAGGAAAAACTTGATTGTCAAAACTGAAGAGATTACTTGGAAATGGATGGAGCTGGCAGAGAATTTACAAAAACACGACAGGGCTTGAAAGCAAAAGACATTGTACCTGACACGACAAGTTGGAAAGTTATAGTGAGTTTTACAATTGTCATAAAAAGAATCGTCTGCTGCACCAAGTGAGCAGCCAATGGCCCCTTAAAATTTTTAGTAGAAAACTCGGTAATGGCCAAGGTTATGTTAGACAGCTCATGTATCATTCTTGACCGTAATATGAGCAGCTGGTTGAGCTGAGAAGCTGATTGAGCTGAACAGTTAGTTGAGCTGAGCAGCTGGCTCAGTTCAGTGTCATGGAAGTGCAGACGTCACAAGCGTCTTGCTCGGCCATTGTTTCTGAAGGAGAGCGGCGCGATCTCGGGAAGAAACTTCCTTCAATTTTCTACTCCGCTGGACTTGAGCTCGCAAGTTTCTCAGAAAATAACATCAGTGTTTTTCATTCGGCCTTCAGGAGGCGTTCATGACCACTTGCATAACTTACACGAGAAACAAAGGATTATTCGCGATTACAATTTTATTGCTTTCGACTTCTGTGAAGATATTTGTTAATAAATTTAGCTCCAAATCTTATCTAGGGAATTTTATATTTATTTAAATACGCATCTAATTCAAAGATTTTAAAATGCCATATCATGAAACAAACTCTCGGCATCTTGGAAGCTCACAGACGTACAAGAATCGTGTTAACTACGAACAAAGACAAATATTGCTATCTTCAATGAGCCTAGAGATAATTAGGAGTAAAACTATCACAATACTTCCAATTAACTATGCACTGAGCCATGGAAGGCTACTAATTTGAGCCTCCTACACGTACAATCACCGCACTAAATATCTCATATCGCTTCAATTACCAATCACTTATCTCCCTGCAAAGTTTATCAACCGATCGGACACAAGATATTCCTGTTCGTGAATAACTTCAGGTGCATCAAACAAATTCGATAAACTCAATAGCGGTAAATAAATCTACAGCTTAACCCTATTTATCAAATTGCAAATCAAATAACTGAATATAATATGAAACTGAAAAAACATTTAGGAATTCAATAAGAATGTGAAACACATTTGAAGTCCGTTAAGGTAGTTATGGTAAGTAGAAGTAGAGTGGTTTAATCTAAGATACTACAGTCACTACAGTTGTTCTACGATATGTACTCTAACATTTTAACCGCTAATTATAGGATCAACAAAGGATCTAAAACTGGCAACCTTATATATTTGCTTATACATGTCATCCACTTAGAGAATAATTAAAGAATTTCTTCATAAGCAGCAAAATTTGCTACAAGGAGTATAAAATAATACACTTGCTTCGTATCAACAAAAATATAGCTCGAAAATTTTAACATTAAAAATTAAATTCAAAAATTAATATTTTGTTCAATTCTTAAAATTACAAACACGTTCTATTTTTATGTTATACATATTGCAAAACTCTATTTGTTCATCATCAAAGTAAAAAAAGAAACATGAAGATATTCTTCTATGTAGGTGAAGAGGGGATTATCTGAAGACTATAGTACAATACTCATGATGTAAAGCATCAGAGTACAAAGTAAAACCTCAACAAACTCTTAGGAGTGCCAAGAGAGCATTTTCTGCAAAGTAGTGCAAAATTTTTGTTATAGAACATGAGGCAACAAAAAGAACAACAGCAGGAAACAACACAGCGTATAACGAACTCTTTGGAGTGCTAAGATAGGATTTCCTTTGGACTGTTGCAGGAAGTCAAAGCTTAAAGATTAGCAGGTGCTCGTTCGTTCAGCAGGTCTGAAAGCGGCTTACGCTGAGAGAACCCGCGCCAAAGTTCCTCAAATGTAGTACAAATATAGAACATCAAAAACCTTAAGAAGGACTCGTTACAATATGGACGACTGGATACTACACTATTCGCTTCACTAATCAAAGGTAACAGCACCCCTTACTTCATTGAGGTTTTCATTAACTCACTTAGTATAGGTTATAATTTATCACTTATAATTGTACACAAATGGAGTTTTGACCTTGCTAGGTATTCATACGTAGTATTTTTATATTTACATCATTTTGATATTTACGACAGATAAAACCTCGATTGAAAAACGACTTATGATCTTCTCCGGATTAATGATTTGACTGCATGAGAAAAATTATAAAAAATTCCTAGAAATTGAGCATATACGAATTGATGTTTGGCCTACGAATTGTTCTTTGTATATGGGAAAGTTACACAAATTCATGCGAAGTCGGCAAGTGGCTCACAAGAAACATGAAAAAACACTTTACCTCGACGAGCGATAGGGATTTGAGAGATAAACAATAATTTTTCCCAGATTAATTTTCCATTTGAGTAGTTTACAGCCGCCCTGAAAAGTTAGTTGAATTTTAGCTGTGCTTTCCGTAGAGTTTTGGTCTTGGAAAAAACTTCTGATTAATTTCGTTCTGCCGTCACGCCCTGACCGTTAATCCATTTAATTTGTTTCTGAGGTAAAATTGGATTCTGGAGTTATATCTTATACATGAAAAATGACATGACACCTCGAGCATAAAGCCAGGTGCAATTATGCATAGGTGGTGTGAAAAAACTTTGTCGGTAAAATAACTCTTGCATAAACGTTTGCTTACGTTTAAAAGGAATATTCCTCAGTTTAAATTTCCTGCTACTGTAATATAATATAGAATACATATTTGGCTTTTCAATTCCTGACATGTTTTTAACAATTAATTCACAAAAAAATAAAAAGAGTGCATAGGAAAGCTTTTCGGCGTCCTAAGATACGGCAAAGTTGTCGCCAGTCGCCGTTGTCTGAACAAAGTTGCAAGAGAAAAAGAATTTGTGATCTAGGCACCTCGTTAGAGAGTTCGCCTATATTACGTGAAATTCTTCATTTGCCTGCATATAAATACACTTGGATTTCAGTGGAAAAAAGGTTACAACAAAACACTCACTAAGAAACCTTGACACATACACAAAAGAAAATGAAATCAAAAGAATCACTCAAATGCTTTAATTTTTAGGATGAAAATTAAAACTTTCGAGTTTGGATTTAAAAGCTTCTGAAGTTTCAAGTCCAGGATTTTGCCCTGAGCAACACGAAAACACTTTAGAGTTTATGTTCACCATGATTCCTCAACATTCTTAGCCACTTACTACGTAGCTCTGAAATTAACTAAAAATATTTTTTACTGCGAGTATTTTTTCTAAAATTCGCAGGCAACAATTGTTTTTTATATATATTCATAAATTTTCGTAGCAGAGATGACGGGGCGATTAAAACACTTCAATGGAATGTCTCTGCGTACGAAAAAGCGGAAGAAGTACAATTTTAAAATGTTCATGTCAAACTAACAATATTCAATTAATTATCCCCAATTATTTTCATCGAAGTAAACCGCATCACGGCACTGAGCACTCCTAACTTTCCTCTCAGACTTTTATGTTGCTGAATTTCTGTGAGGGGAGACTGGAGCAAAGAATGTAAGCACTCGAGACATAATTTTTAGTTCAGGAAGCGTCGAGTTTTCCTTACAGTCGCCGACGGAGAGGTTCTTGTAGGAGATAATTTAGCCGAACGTAACTGAGAGACGCGGCCACAAAGGAAGGCATCAGCACCGAGGTGTGTTGGCTGTTGCTGCTGCCGTGCATCGCTGCTTGCAGCTTCTCTGTCGTTGCGGAAAACCGAGTTTGATTTCAAAACAAACTTTCAAATTTTGCATTTTAGGAACAGTATATGTTTCAAATTGGCAGTCATGCAAGCCACAATTAAAATTACAACAAACAAGTATTTAGCTTGAAAAAATTGATTATCTAGCTGAACATTATTGATGTTCCATCGTCAAAAATCTTGACGTGAATTCTTCGCAGTAAGCAATTAATTACGATTCCATGCAAGTATAGGTAATTATATGAGATATAAAAGAAGCTCGAAAATTTTATGGCTTTATTTCAAATAAACTTGATAGTTTTCATCAATATACCTGACGTGACCAGAGACCACTTGAGACCAGCAACTCCAGCTCACCAGTCAAGCTAGCCACAGGACCTGACCAGCAACTCACCGGACAAGTCACAGGACCTGACCAGCAACTCACCGGACAAGCCACAGGACCTGACCAGCAACTCACCGGACAAGCCACAGGACCTGACCAGCAACTCACCAGACAGGACGTGCGCGGTGATGGAGTCCTCGCGCCCGCCGTGGGCACGGCAGGTGTAGGTGCCGGCGTCGGAGAGGGCGGCGCGCTGGATGAGCAGCGAACTCCTGGTTGCCTCACCGCTCTCGGTGACCACGTTCACCCCACCACGCGCTGACTGGTAGCCTACCACCTGGGAACCAGGAGCATAATACTGGTCGTCAGGTTGTGTAATAATGACATAACTTTCTATCGGTGATAATATGTTATTCTATTTCAAACATGCACATGGTTTCGCTAGTCTATTGATGTCAAAAATTACATAGTGACAAAACACCATTGAAGTTCACACAAAATCTGCCAGTCGAAGATGTAGCAAATAAACTTTTTATTCAAGTTTTTATTCCATTTAGACTAAAATGTCAACTCAACTCATCATTTATTCAATGGAACGAGATGGTTCTACATTTTGTCTCTGATAATTCCGACTTAAATTATTTGGAGCTTTGACCTGCTTGTTTTGGTTGATGAATTCCCTATTTTGAATTACTACCACTGTGATTATTATTTGGAATGCAAGGAAGGAGATCTGTTAGTGAGTGAATTTTGCAGGCCTCAATCGCCTGTTTATTGGTACAGTTGGACACTATGGTAAAATGAAGTGGAATTGTAGAATTCATGTGAATAAGGTTCATTAATTATTGAATTAAAAAAAGATCCACGGCACTTCACATAATGACATAGAAAATGGAGCAGAATTAACGAGCTCGTTGATTGGACATCGTCAAAATTGGTTTCTGCAACTTGGCCGAATCATGAATATATATCCGCGCGCTCTTTGTACAATTTACATAATTATAAAATTCATGAAAAACCTGTAAAGTGGCCTTAAAAAATTATAATAAGATGCACTTTTATCTAAGCATTAATTAATACTGAGATTCTGGACACTCAGAGGAATGGACTTCGTTCAATTAGCGACACACATCAGGCTCTTACGTGGGTCATCTGGACTGACTTGTCATGAAGCGAAAAAAAGCAGCTGAGTTTGACTGAGTTTGACATACTATATAGGGCGTATCGGTGCTATATAGGGCGTATCGGTGCTATATAGGGCGTATCGGTGCTATATAGGGCGTATCGATGCTACGTCCACTTCCTGCTTATGCCGAGAATAAAAAAATGTTTTCACTATTGGGGGAAATCTGACGCATTTATCTGTGTGAGTGTAGGATGACCTGGTCGCGATGCAGCCACGTGACGTCGGGCGGCCGCTGATGGTACAGCACCAGGCACGTCAGGTTCAGCGTCGAGCCGAGGTTTATGTGGATGTCGGGGCCGCCCAAGATCTTCGTCTCGGGCTCTAAAGTTAAAAATCACTATAATATTTCAAATCAATAATATTTCGGTATAACCTATGTATTTCGGTTAGTAAACTATATAGTTTAAAATAGTTATTAATATTTCGGTTAGTAAACTAAACTCATAATGTAATTGATAGTTACTCGGTAATATACATCACATGGATTCGTGTTTATAGTGTTTATACGAGACGTATTCTAAGTGTTTCCCAGGCGTAGAGGCAGCTCTAAAACTTTATAGTTTGACTTCATACATTATATAGATGCAAATAAAAACCATCGGCATGTTGTGAATTTAAATTAGTGATTAATTCAGTTGAATGATTGATTTACGCCTAAAATACGCACACTGCTTCTATTGTTGTAAGCGCATTATCGGTAGACCGATCAATCTACATTTTTACTATTTACGTCTTGAAACATAATACAAAACATAACATGAAACATAACACTGCGTGTAAAATATCATAGTAAAATATCCTTTATTATAAATAAAAAGCTAAGGAGCTTTATTGTATATGACAAAAATACAACCCACTTCAGTCTCTGAAATGAAATTCAAACACCTATTTTAATTCATAGTCAGAGAAATTGTCATGAAGAAATTCATAATAATAATTTATTTCACGTCCCGCAGAGAAATTTCAACCTGAAGTTTATATTAAATATTACAGCAACACTTTAAAATTATAAATGAAAGTGTATGGCCGTACGTGGAGATCTCAAGATTGTTTTTCGCATCAAGGGAGCGAGAAGAATGACCTCGGCAATTTGTTTTCCTCACTTCTGACAGTCAGCAGCGCTAAATTAATTTCTTCAAGTATCAGGTACCGACCAGGGACTGCTTTCTCCAAATTTTTGTAAGCGATCGTAAGTTTTATGGTGATTCTGTTTACTAGTTTTACGTATGGTATCTCTGTATTTCGTTTTTAATCGTGCTACTTTGTAGTAGGATGTTGGTACATGTAATAAGGTACCTGTTTTCTTGTTAAAAAATTGTGCCCTCCCTTAGATACGAAACTGAATAGTATTGTTTGTATTGATGTAGACTGCCTTTGTCCTCATTTCAAAACAATAAAGTATCGCAGAACAAGTGACCTACTGTCATTGTCCTCCCAGATTCCCTAACATAATTCGGGGACCGCCTAGGCTTCGACCGAAAAGCACTACACTCGGCGCAAGTTATTCTAGGTCTGATTGGCCACCCGATCGAAATGAGTTTCTGGTCAGAATCTCCTATCCAATTTTATAGTTGCCTGAGAGTATGACAAGGGTTAGCCGAGTCGAGTCATACCGAGCTAGCAAACTGCCTAGAGTCTGCCCTTCAAACCCTGAGCTGAAGAGGACATAGAGAAGCTGATTTACGTGCGGTTCGAGTCTTGGGCGAGTCTAATGAAGAGTCGAGTACGCCTTAAGATTTGTTTGGGTTATTTTATTCACTATCACAATTTTGCGTAGATTTTTTGTAAATTACTTTACTGTAGAATGAACGCCAATTTGGAATGAATTTATTATAAATTTCCATGCAAACTGGGACTGTTCAAATATTACTAAAGACACTTTACAAGTACAATAAGTTTTGAACCTGACAAATAATAGTTTAACAAAGATCATTTCTGAACTTGCAATCCCCGAACAAACTGCTGAGGAATATGACATTTGAGCTACTATATGGCATCAGTAATGGTGTTAGGACATCAGTTGAGCGGCATTTGCATCTGTAATCTGCTGTGGTATCAGTTGAGCGGCTATTGCATTAGTAATGCTGTTAGAGCATCAGTTAATATAGCGGCTATTGCATCATTTATGCTGCTATAGAATAGAATAGAATAGAAGTGTCGGCGCTGAAGAAATAGGCCCATGGCCTGTTGCCGATTCTTGAACTTTTCGTGACTTGATTCACAAGGGATCCGGCCTTTGGAACCCGATCTTTCCATAGCTGACGATTGATTGAGATAGCTGCTGGACTTATTGCCTGGTCCGTAATT